>NC_066288.1:1537500-1845000 GCF_905404315.1 Leptidea sinapis | reverse complement strand
AGTAAAAGTATATTGATAAAATCTATCTTTACCATCTAAATGGTGTAAAAACCGAACCAAATATGAATTTTATTTTTAAATATGTAATTTTACTTCAAGAATCTATTTAAATTTAAGACGTAACTATACGATACATGTTTACTCTCTGTTAATTATTATTATTCAATACATTAGAAATATAGAATATTTTTGTTTGTTTCAGGTAATGCCAAATATTTTGGTAGACACACAACCAGTGCGAAGTCAAGAATCAGCACATAATATCAATTATAGATATAATGACCACAAATCAATTAGTACTCAATCAATATCAAATCAAGATAATTCAAGTATTTCTCCAGAAAACGAGCAAATTATTTCGGTGAGAATCACATCTTCAGTTGCAGTGGGTAGAGGAAAAATAAAGTCAGGTTATGTTAATGCTAAAGAAGAGACTATTGAAGCAACCATACCTGTGACAACATCTTACGATCCAACAACAGATACTGTAGCGACAATTTATGATGTTACAACCAGCACATATCACGAAATTGAACCATCGACTGATGTATCACCATCTCTTGCTGGTGCTAATTTTGAATATATTAAGCAACTGCAAGCTAAAAAAGCATTGCAAAATTTAAATAGTTCCGGAAATACATATAGTTCCCATGATTCTCAAACTTCTAATTTTAACGACACCAAGGATTCTTTAGAGTCATTATATGACTCAGATACTGCATCGACGGTAGACACAGAGGAGATTATCAAGATGTCCGATGGAATTGACGACAATGTACCTCTTGCGAGGTCAATACCCTCATCGTATTCTTCAAAAAAATTTCTTCATAGGCACTCAGATACTGGACAGAAATTGACAACAGTGAGTTTTAACGTCGTCCACGACTCTTCAAAGGCGAATAGTTATAATGAACATAGTTCTTCATATCCAAATGCACCTCAACATGTAGCTGGACTACAAAAACTTTTTCAAGAGCCTTCAAACTCTTACAGCGAACCGGCTAAAATATATAGCGAACCTGCAAAATTTTATAGCGAGCCAGCTAAAGTTTATAGTGAACCCGCTAAAATATATGGCGAGCCAGCTAAAGTATACAGTGAACCTGCAAAAATTTATAGTGAACCGGCGAAATTTTATAGTCCAGCCGCATCTTTAAATCTCACGCCCGAAAAAGCACCAAATAGGGATCCTTGGATCCAAAATACTCGTACTACACTAAATGCTAATACGTTGAATACAACTCCGTCAGTTTTACAAACGAACCGACCATACGATATTAACAAACAGACGATTGTTGAACATCAACCAGAAAAGAATTACGAAGTAGACGAGAAAATTAGCGTAATGACTGACGGTCGCAGTCACGGCGTTCAAACGAATAATCCTGATAATTGTAAGCAAGACAGCTGTAAGGTCGGATATGTTGTTGAAGGCAGACAATACAGGAAATATAGAGTCGAAGAGAGAACTTCAGATGGTTTTATAGTCGGAGAGTACGGAGTAGTCAGAAATGAAGATGGTGCGTTGCGAGGTGTTCGGTACACTGCAGACAGTGAAGCTAGCCCTCGACTCATCCACGACGCTCTCATGAAGTTCCTACAGCTCAAATAGTTTCTTTAAAAAAATATTTTGCTCAATAGAAAATATAGTTGCCATTTCTGAAACGTTTCAACAAAATACGTTTCGTTTGTGTAATTGAAATGTTATAAATGTTAAGACTGAATAAAAGTTTTTTTAAGTTAATTATATCGTGCCAAAATACACTCATGGTTTTCACATTAAGAAGTGAAACTAGTATGATACATAATTAACGGATTCTTGCATTATATAATTTAATAAAGTTCTAATTGTTTTATAATTATCAGAGCAATTGAAAATGGCAGACTTAAATTAAACACGGAAAGTATCGCAACAATTATTTTATTTATTCATTGTAACACAGTACCTATTTATTATCATAATAATATGAAGACTCGAGAATAAAATGGAAATGCTGAATACATAGAGGATCATTAGGAAAAATTAGGAAATACTTTAATCAGATATGTAACTAGATATTTCCAAAAATATTTGATTTAATAATACCCTTTTATGGGTATTGTCCTGAACAAAATATGATTAGTACCTATAGCATAGCAATGAGTATTATATACATACATATTGTTGCAACGGCACGAGTAAGATGCACTACATTATCCTAAGTTAAATTATGTAACGGCAATTCGTAATGTACTGTGGCAAATAATACAAGTGAAGTTTGTAACCATAATACATCAACGGTATTTGTCGACTAAGCTTCTAATTTAAATTTAATACTATTTAATAATATTTTGCGCACTATTGGATGAAATGCCTGTAGCTCGAACCCATAGGTCTGAGGAGCTGAAATCTTCACAATTTACATACATTGAAAGATCTCATAATATGCCTAGTTATATAAAATTTATATTATATATTTAAGCAATAACAATGTAGTTTTATCTAAAGATCATGAAATCCATATTGAATTATTAAACATTGATATTAATTTCTATCCTTATTAACAATGACATCAAAATCTTAAGCAGTTAATGACAACAGACCGTGCAAAAACGACATATCTAACAACAATTCATTACTGTGGAAGCACATTACAATATCGACTTAATATTTAGTCAATATTTGTATTCAGCTAACATTACTAAAAACTTTAACTGCACATTTAACATCATAGGGACATATTTTATTGAACGCCGTATTAGTAAGAATTGATTCCCATTAAAACAGTTTTCCGACGGAATATGCAAAAAAACAAAATTAGCAACAAACAAACTCTTCTCTTAAATAGTACTGGATTAAAGTAATCCAGACAAGAACTCGTTTAATAATTTAAAATGTTTAACTACTACACTACACTACAGTCACAATATAAATAACATGTAACAAAAATTATTAATACTTATGATATTAAGACTACAGAAAAAATATACTCACAAAAAATATATCGTCAAAAATTTAAGGATTTGTATCTAATAATAACAAACATTCGTAGAACTCGTATTTAAAAAATATGTTAAAAACACAGCAAACATTATATTTGTGCGGGTAGGTATATAAATTAAATTATTGTAGGAAAAAGAGATATGCAACGTGTTAGTTAATATATCGTATAAATAGAATTTTTTAATAAGTAGTTATAAATAGCTACAAGAAGACACTCAAAATATTGAACATTATTTATCTAAAAACACTTTACAGCCCAACTAACAATAATATCATTCTAAGTCCACACCAATTTTTTTTACTGCGTAGTCCAATCTTAAAGGTTCAAGACTTTGTGTGTATGTAAATTAAATTAAAATACTAGTAGCAGGAACCCCCTCACATTGAAACAATTATAATAATATTGTTACAAGTGATATAATCTGACAATAATATATCAAAGTATAAATTATTTTGCAAGATTTCCCGTGTATATACTGTGATGGTATACTTATATGTATTTCTGAACATAACTTGATATTATACTTGAAATAGAGGAAACAACATGACACAATGCTGACAATGTGACACATACTAAATACAACATAATGTATTTGTTATTTTGGTATATATTATCAGAGTCTCAGAATGGCAGTCGGTTGGTATCAGTAAAAATAAGTTGCAAACCACAATACTGATTAAAAGAAGGAAAGATTTATATTTTGAAAAGATTTGATTAACTTTTATTCAATGATTTTATTTCTTATAGTATATAATAAGAAACACAGATTTTATTTTATTTTATCCTTCATGGGCGACCAAACAAAGGTGTTAGTAAGTTGACTCTTCTCCTGTTTTAAATACGACTTGAACTAACGAGGATCTGAAGATATGCAGCATGCTGCGCCTGCATCTAACTTGCGAAATATTACAAAATAGTTTTGACCTTCATATATTTGGTAGATACTTACATCAGATATAACAATGATGAATATCGATCGCATCATTACTAAATTATAAAGATACAACATACTAGGTATATACCACCGTCCACTACTCTCTCGACCGTCTTATATAGTCATTTCTGTTTCAGTGTTAGAGTGAGACTGATATGCCAAAGTGTTGAGCATTAAATAGTATAAGTTAACAAAATTCTGCCTTTGATTTTTTGAATAATATTACTTAAGACATAAAGTAGCTTATTTTAATTTCCTTATAGTTCTGATTAGGCATCGCATTTTAAAAATACTATTTAGTTCGCGACAAGAAAAAAAACAGCACTGAGAGGGGGTGGGGGTATGTTTGTGCACGTTTAGTCGTTAACACCCACGACACTCTGCTAGAGGGTGTGTTAACATTCTGTTAGAGCGGTTTACCTTCACGCGGAAATACCTCCGCGTGTGGACCACCAGCATCCTATTATTTTAAACATGTGTTTGTTATCACGCGCGCGAAACGCGATTGGATTGGCGGATTGCAGTTCAGGACATAGTCTTGCGTGTTGGCAGGAGCGTTCGGAGTAAACACATGCGGACTAGCTCCGGACGCGGATGGAAATCCGCGTGACAGGAAACGATTCTTAAACTTTTTATACGCGTCTGTATTAGTGAAGCGCCGACGTCCCACAACGTCTCGACTAATAGCGCAGTGCCATTAACAGGGCGCTTTCTCCCCTCCACCCCTATTTTACCGCCAATTCGTTCGGCAAATCTACTACGCAGGTACATCGCCATCTATTGACAGCACGGGAACCTATACTAGATATTAAACTAAAATAAATTACTTAGTTACAAGCAAAATTAAAATATAAAAGTAGATAATAGTAATATAAGTTGTTCCGTTGTTAGGTATATTATTTAATCATATGTTTCGGACTCTTGCTGAACCAGCTTAAACCGCCGCGGACTCATCACAGCGATCGAGCCATGGCCGTCCAGAGATATGCGGCCCTTCAGCTGAAGATATCTAAAACAAAATACAAAACCATCAATTAATTATCTATGTATCTATAAGTACAAACGAGAGGTCGAGGAGAGAGAGAATCTAACGTTAGTGAGTTTTTTTTTATTCAACAATAGCATACAAATATGACCTCCTAAATCTATTCTATTTTTTTTATTGTTTTGAGGAAGCACACCACCACTACAATTTAACCAAAATCAGGTTGACCACTGAGTATGAAGTATTGTCAGATGATGATTAATTTTCAAGTTATAAAGGGAATGCTCGGTGCTTTAATTAAATCGTTTTATATTTTTTTATTCTGTAACAAATAAGTACACATCCTGTTAATAAGACTGGAATATGAAATATAAAGAACATTAAGAAATTATGAAAGTGTTAGGAGTGCTACATATAGCTTAAACTTATTTTTCCTAAAATATATTGATATAAAATATTTACAAATGGAGTAAAAACTCAGTAGGATGGGAGATTTTATGCCTGGGCAATGAAGAATCCCGATCCCATATGCCCGAATCACACGATATAAGTACTTAATAAGGACCTCAAGGAAGCCGAAGTCAACAACTCTTTGTTGACTTCGGCTTCCCGTCGAAGTCAACAAAGAGTTGTTGACTTCGCTCGGTCCCACGACCCGGCACCGAGCTGTGGGAAGACATATGACACGGAGGGCCGACCCCAAATATTTGGAAAAGGGCCGGCAAAGAAGAAGAAGTAACAAAGAAGAAATAATGTTATGTTTGCTGAAAGACAATATTCCAATTCATAATTTTATTAAAGCATAATAGTTTGATAGTTGATAATGTTTCTTTTCCAAGAAAATTAAATAAACACGAACATCCACGTTACTAATTTAATTTGCAAATCACCATTTGCTCTAGATTTTATTTTAAAATAAATTTCTTTTCACTTCCCATCTCATACTCAAATTAATTTAAGCTACCGAATACGCCGGAGACGAAGCTCGGTAAAAGCTGCCGAACTACGGTAATAGCGAATTTGAAACGAATTTCGGTGTATCTCTACTTATTAAAGAATATTAATATGAACTCCGAGCAATAAATTATAACCAACGAAATTGAGACCATTTGTTTAAATGTTTTGATTGGAACTAAACGAAGAATAAATAAATAATGTTAGCGCTCCAATAGAATCTAATTTAAAAATAATAATTGCACTCATTTTGTTATTCCAAGCTTTATCAGATTTATTTTGATTAAAAATCTAGCCTTAGGCTAATAAGCAATTTGATTTAACTTAATTTACTAAGTAGATTAAAGCTAAGAAACAGTCCATTAGCACTTTTCTCAAATTGTCAATTAAGAGGAACAACTTTCTTTTGTTGTAAACAACAAATAAAAAACATGTAAAATAGCAAATAAACTATCACTGGATCAGGAAGGGGTCCATTGTTTTATATTATAATAATACTTTAATAATAATACTTTATTTCATTTTCTTAAATTACTAAATGTACAATATTTATTACATAATACCAATTATTTACATCTTTTTATCGCTAATTGTAATAATACATTGAACATTGAAAAACGGTTTTGCAGTGATATTAAAAGAGGTTGACCTCTGACCCCGAAACTAGTTAAAACTGTATCTTCGGGGTCAGTGATTCCTCGACAAATGACAATGACGAACGAAACAAAATTAAAATATAAAAATTAAATGTGAATGTATGTGTGTGTGTGTGTGTGTGTGTGTGTGTAATTCTTAGTGAGTAGGTTACAGTAGACTTACCGTTTCTGAATATGATAATTGTTTAAGATAAGTGGTGGTTTTCTTTTTTAAAATTGCTTAGTGTGTAGATAAAAGTCTTCTCATGAATCTTATTGTAAAGCTTAGAGGAGAGAGCATCATATTGACGTTTTGCGAAGGCCGTTTTACATTTTATTATGGGACATATTTGGGTGCGGCGTCTGCGTCGTTCAAGAACAGTCACGTTGAGGGGTAGGGTCGCATGTTTTCTTAATACACTCCGAAGAATATATAGTTGCCGGACCGTTAAGACCCCAGATACAGTGAGAAGCCAATTACATTTCTTTATTACTTCTACTATTATTTGCTATACATTAATGTTAATTACTGTAACATGGAGAATTCTTTTAACAAAACGGCTTGCACGATAGATAGCCACCGACTCCTCCTCCCACGACCAGGTTCAGGAATATACACAATAGTTTACTACGAGTACTATTTCTCCCAGTTGGATACTTAAGCCGCTCTTGGTTACCATTAAATGAAAACTTACATTGATCTTGATGCCCTTTAAAATAAATATCTCTTAAAGGTCATCCGACTGATCAACTTTGTGCAACGAGAGAGGCCTTGAAACATCACAAAGAGTTGCTGACGTAGGAATCATACTCTGACAGACACACACACACACACGTGCGCAGACGAACACGTTACGAACCTCTGTCTCACTTACATTGTCTTATCCATGTTATGAAAAAGGAGACCGTCTGTACGTATTTATAGCACCGCGGGTAGTTAGTGTTTAACATTGGTATACTTAATAAGTAAATGCAATATACCAAAAAATCAACATCCTGCCTTGATTTACGGTGATAATATTATGAAGTGAAACCTTAACAATTATGTTGATCAGTATCTATTTGTTTTTAACTTTTTTAGCAATTCCATCGGTCGGACTACTTTCCGACTTTTGTGAGAATAAACATACGTGTCATTATATATATCTAGGTATATATTTCAAAAAATATAAAACGTTACCTCTTAATGTAACGACAAATGAGTTTTGTCGGTCGCTGCTGCCACTCATCCAAAACTTCTTTGGGTGACAAAACCTGAAATGATATTACATAGCGGTATAGAACATTCATAAAATACATAAAAAATTAACAAAGTACTTAATATGCTTTTAGAAACTCAGTTAAAATATTTAATTAAAATCCCAGACATTTTGAGACTCTCTTTAGCTACTCTTTTGCAACCGCAGGCAAATTGCAAACCGTTACCTTTTCTTAACTACCATATTTACTTTGTACACTTACATTACAACTTACCAAAACTATAGTTACCTGATCTCCCTTTAATCTGTCCAGCAATGTGACACACACGACGGCCGCCTTGATCCCGGCGTGGTGTGTGAGCGCGGCGAACGCCAGAGACTCCATTTCGATGTTGACGACGCCGTGCTTGTGGACTCGTTCCAGGTACTCCATCTTGTCGGCTTCCGTGAAGTCACAGAAGGCACCGTCAAGACGCCCTTGCCCTTGTTAATAAAACAATAATAGATAATTATGAATATTCTTGTAATCTCACACAGTATGTAGAGTACCGACACGATCCTGCAGATCACAACGCACTACATGTTACCCTGAGTCTTAGGCTCGTATTCCAGAAAGCGTCCCAATCCGTTCTTTGAAAACAGCACTGTGGTGGAACACCACACAGATTGGAAGATCTTAGGGGCGTGTAGTTTGATGGAAAATGCGATAAGGAGGGTGGAATTCGGCGCTAGAGTTTAGATCAGTTCTTCTGAATACTCCCCATGCTAAATATGGTGACACACAGATGACACTCAACACTAAAGCGACGTCTGTACGCAACTCCAAGCGATTGAGCAATTACAGAAATATACAGACCTATAAAATAATGTTATTGTTAGCTATTTCAGGCTCGTTGCAGCTGTTAAAGTTTGACAGACGCTGACATCATATCATTTTGTTTCCTTTGTAGCGTTATAACTTACATGTTTTAATAATCGCGTAGTTAGACGGTAAATATTCATATCTATTCCAGACACTTAATTGGTTTAAATGCACATTAAAAGGACCCCGACCATACCTTCATAAAAGTCATAGGTACACATTGTCTTTCCAGTCACAATATCGTAAGGCTCCTCGGGGTCCGCTAGACCCTTCAGTTCACGCACAAGTCGACGGTCTAATTTCGCTGGCCGCTGAATTGTTTTGCCTAGCACTGTCTGTAACAAAACAAATTAAGACTTAATATTATTACATGGGTCTTGGTCGTCAAACTTACAATCCTAATCCGATATTAATTTGCTTACTATACGAAGGAGTAATAGCCTAATACATCATATGCTTTAGTTCGTCCATGGTTAACATAAATATAATAAATACATACTTAAACTGCATTAATTTGCCACTTTCAAAGATGGCTATCTTCTAATAATTAAAGCTTTACTTTTTCGAAGTGGTAGGTAGATAAATGTTGTAACTTTCTCATAAGTGTATATTTTGCACGCAGATGATAACATAAATGATTTATTTTTATAATAAACTTAGTTATATCTGTATCGAATAATTAGAACAAGATCCTTAACAACAAAGAATATTTTGTGGGAGACTCATTTACACAGGATGCCGGTTAGATTATGGGTACCACAAAGGCACCTATTTCTGCCGTGAAGCAGTAATCTGTAAGCATTATTTTATTTCGTTGTGAAGGGTACCGTAGCTAGTGAAATTACTCGGCAAATGCGATTAAAAACATTTTATGTCTCAAGGTGACGAGCGCAATAGTAGTGCCGTTCAGAATTTTTGGGTTTTTCAAGAATCCTGAGCGGCACTGCATTGTAATGGGCATGGCGTATCAATTACTATCAGCTGAACGTCCTGCTCGTCTCGTCCCTTATTTTCATAAAAAAAATACTGAGTAGGTACTTATATATATTGCTGCATGTTTAATCACGTTATTGCTATACCATGTTTATTAAGTTCATTGTTTTCAACATGTTATTTTGTGACCTTAGATTTAATAAAAAAAATTGCGTAGGAATTACATACAATACAAGCGGAATTACTGTGGAATGTTAGAGAGCGACCGTGGCACTGAACTATGCGTGTAATACATTAATGCCAACACCGCACTGCCGCGGCCGCAGCTGTACTCGATAAACCAGATTATGTGCAATTCGTTTTGTTTCACTTTGAGATTCAAATGTCATGATTCCTTCACTTATTATTAATGTGACATATGTGGTACGTTAAACTAGATAAGATGCTGCGTAGTATTAATACAATGATCTTCGCGACAAACCACTGCTTTCTGAACCGATACTAGCATGTTATAGGTATCACCGAAGCTCTGTTTGCGTAGCATGTGTGTCATCGGTGGAAACCATCTCTCATACAATTCTAGGTCACCACATTCCGAAGCTTCGGAGTGTGGCAGTGGATTATCTAAAGTGTCTACCTGCGAAAAATTAGAGCCCAATATCGTAGATATGTGTAACCTTAGAGCAAAAAGTTGCGAGATATCATTTCCGTGTCTGGGTGGACATAACGTTTATATTTATAATCCGGATCGCTGGAATCTTAAAGTATATTCCGATAAAGAACCATCGTTCACAAATTTGTAGACCACAAAATGCTTTAATCACTTTATGCCTTAGTTCCAGCTTAATTCCCAATTACTAGCTATAACACTATGTAGCTAAATAAGTCGTGGGTCAATCCCGATGTTCTGCTGTTAAACGCCAGGTACAACTACTGACGCTGGCAGCCTGCAAAGTCTAGTAGCTAAAAATATGCAAGTTTTGTCACAAAAAATTGTTATAAGATCATCAGACAATCATTTACGGCACAGTTGGTACATATATGTATAAAAGTATCCACTATATTGATTAAAAAATCTATATGACCAAAAATTTTTTACATACTGTATTATGTCGAAAGATTCTATAATAAGATTCTAATTACCGACTTGGACAAAATGTTTTAAAAACCAACATTTATCGCACGCCTGAACAGACATAAATAATACATTAATGTGTACATACGTAAATTATACGTACCAACTCCAGAACATTTCTCAGCGCACCATCTACAGCCTCTTCGGATATTACCACGGTGCCTCCCTCATACCCGATGCCTCCACACGTGCCTATCCTGAAGAAGACTGGATCCCGGACCTTCGCATGGTACATCAGCTTGATAACCTCGTGCAGCAGGATACCGACAGACGGTATACCCATCCCATGCTGTAAGTGCCCGTATGATATACAATAATACAACTTACATCATAGGTGTACTTAAATAAGAAGGAAAATATTTTGAAAGTTGTGAAAGAAGTGCTTTCTAGATCATTGTCTAACTGTCGAAAACCTCAGAATGTTTTAATAGGAATTAGGGCGTTTCTCAGGACTTTTGATATTTTCATGTGTTAACTGTATGTTTAACTGAATTTTTATATTTATGTTTCGAAGATTTTTAGTATTTCGTATTACTACTTCTATCAATTCATACTTATTTCAATACTTATAACAATATTCAGCTGTATTTCTGTTCATAAGATTCTTAAAATTATTCAATAGTAAAAAGTATCAAGTATTGCTGTTGAAAAATTGTCATGTATTGATCGCATGAGAAGTTAATGCAAATATTAGAACCGCATGATTTATTTTCAACAAGCTTGGATGAAGGATATTTAATAATACTTAAACCAAACTTGAAAATGCGTGAAATCAATTTGTCACGGCAATCAGTAATAACCTGCAATAGATTATTGGAATGGGTTTTATTTTTTCAACGATAAGGTAAGACGATAAGAGAGCATATTATTATTATGTAGAGCATGTTATAACAGAGAGTAACATTAAGATTATATTAAAAGAGTAGGTACGTTGTAGAAGCATCAATTGATGCAATCAGGCGATGAACAACGAAACGTCCATCTTAATAAAGGCAGCCATTGTAATTATTGTAACTGTTAACTGGCCAGCTGTTGTGTTGTGAACAATAATATGTTATTGAGACATGGCAACATATTTTATGTATAACTTCTAGATGAGTATACAGTGTCTACTGTATATCGATTTACTAATTACTGTTGCCCGTAGTTACTCGAAGTATCGAAGATCCGGATTGATAGTTGAATCTATTTACAAAATGGATTTTTTAACTCCTGGAAGAAAATCAACCTCGAGTACACATAATTCTTAATTGTTAACATTAATAAATAATTAAAATTATCCTGTATTACTGATTATATTCGATACTTATTTATAACCACGGGTTCAGCCACAGGCCTTCCCTAAGGCTTTCGAAAATCCTCTTTCCCTCGCTCATACTCTCCAGTCTGTTCCAGCCACATCACTATATCCATTATTTTTACATTTTTCTACGATAATTAAGCCAATTAAGCTTAAAAAATAAGACCCGTGAATTAAATTCATGAAATTTAAATCAATATTAGTAATGTATGCTACTTATAGCTACTAAAAAAATGATATGACTTACGCTGATGGAGAGCACAGGTCCGACTTTGTACATTGCGTATCGGTAGGAGAACTGACAGATATCCTGCAGAGTGGTGCCGCACGGGAGCTTATGTCCGATCTCTGCCATTATGGTGTGTGCGAACTGTTCCATCCTCTTTGGTGTGCCGCCAAAACACACGAACTGTACACAAACAATAAATTATATCCTCTTTCAATGTTTTTATTTGATAACGTCTATCTGACTCTTATATCGACTTAGTTATATAGTTGGACTTCTTTACTCTGGCAAATACTTTAAGGAATACCCTTTACCGGATCCTTTTAGTACCTCGTAGGGGCACGGACCCACAAATGAAAAGGAAAATATATTTAACTACAATTATTCTCTGGAAGTGTACCAAGAATACTGGCAACATTACCACGTTGGATAGGTAGGCTGATCCCTTTGTCATACATATATATTATATATATAGTACAGTGAGATAAAAAGGGTCTTCATGCACGAGGTTGTATCAAGATGTAATTAACATTCGATGTGAAAGCATGGTAATGACCCCAACAGACAAAGGAAGCAGGGCACTAGTCTCCATTTCTGCATTTCTCTTGCAACACAATAGGAATCACAGAAGCGTTCCTTGACACACCGCCCATGGCAGTCCTAACCACAGCTTGGTTGTACGTGGAAGAAGTTCATTAAAAACCGCACTGTGGAGAACACATCCTAATTTGTGGCGAGTTATGAGAAGGTGGGTTTGGGTGGTAGGAAACAGGTCAATAAGCTCATTGGAACACACTCCGTGATAAATGCGGTAGAAGACACACAATGAAGCAACGTCTCTGCACAACTCCAGGTGACCTAGCCTTTGACAGAGCCACGACAATTAGAGCAGATCTGCATTGCACGTGGTCTAATGGTTCGATGGGGATGCGCCAGAGATGACAGAAATACTCCATATGTAGCTGGAACTGCGCTTTGTAGAGATATGTATGTATGCTATGTAGATGACGCCCAGTTTCTTCGAAGCCAATTAGGCTTTGCCCTATAGATGACCGCGGAATCGGCCATCGCTCGAGATTTAGAGACCCAGTATTCCTGTACTAGGCGAGGCATTAATGATGAAGGGAAGTGTTGTCGAACAGCGGTGATACGACAAATGGTTTTTTTGAGACAAACTTGAGTTTCGCGAACATTCCGCGAACTTTTCAAGAGAGGACTTGATAGAAGACACACACATTTCTTCCAGCACTAAACTGTTGAAGGCATCCAACATATTATTTATGTGCAAAAGAAACTGTGTTGGAGATACCCTGGGGGAACTACAGCGGTCACGGGCTTCGGATTCGAGCAATAACCGTCGACTACAACATGAAAGCTGTGAGAAAGCTGGTCGTCAACTTGCATAAACCATCGAAGGCCTTCGCTATAGCCAGACCGCCGACCGAACGTGACGAAAGCCGTAGTGTCGGTAGTTGATTTTGGAGAGCAGGGAGCTATTGATCGGATGGACCAGGACATCCATGAGGCCGGGGCTACGCCTTTTGAATATGAGTAGTGGAATAAACACGTTAACAACTCAGGGGCACACGTTCTGAGCACGACGCGATGAGAGAGATACCATCTGACATTTGGCAAACAGTTGATGAAGAAGGATCTATGTCGTTCTTAATAACATACACATGGATCGATTAAGAAGTGGACGGAAATAATAAAGTACAGTACAATGGTTAAGTTTCTTAATTTTAGGTCTTTAAATTTAATAGTTTATGACTATTAATAAAAAGGTTAATAAAGGTTTTTATTAATAAGGCATAGTAGATTACAAGTGCCTTAGAGATTTCCGAAAGAAGAAGAAAAAAAATCGTCCAAAGATTTGTTCATTTGCGCTAAACGTGTATGAATCAATGCTAGTGTGGAAGATGGTCTACTTACTCGAAGCCATGCGCTCCAAGTGCTTTGCCGCAGTACTTATTTTTTGTTTCGATGTAGGCTATGCGACGTAGGCCTTAGGTTTTGTTAATTTTCATAAAAATAAATTGGAGCTTTAGGTTAAGAGAATAAATAGGCAAAATCATTAATAATAAAGAGCTGATAAGGCGATTTCGTCTAGTTCTAACATTTATAATGGGAAATGTACGCTATTTTCATATCACAGAAATGTTAAAGAGTGTTGCGACTGTCAGACTCATATTTATAAACAAAAAGTTAGTTTCAACAACATATTGTACAGTTACCAGCTTATGTATTGAACAGCGTTGTATTGCAAAATTACTATACAGACCGGCGAAAACAAATATTTTATCAGTATTATATAGTATCTGACATGCTGGAACTGCGAGAATTACAACTGCGAGGTTCCTATCTCTGTAATTAGACCCCGGGCCCATTGTGAGACTACGTAGAAGTACTTTACGGCGAGTGCTCGAAGCTCTATCGTGTGTACACATTCCTTTCACCAACACATTCCTTTACAAAATGTTAAAATTGAATCTGCAATCCAGGCAATAGGCTAACAATTTGACATGATGTCAGATATGTTCCCGAGTACGGTGAATGTATATTGTACGTCAGCGATTTCCCTCGGGCGGGCTGTTAAAAACAGCTGTCCTCAATAACCCCGATCAAATAATAATAAATGTTAACTTACAAATTTATTTATTTCTTCAAGGTCCACCAAAACAGAATACAAATGTCAATTCATAAAATTGTAACATAAAGAATGATGCATTAATCTCCGTCCATGCTATTTGGATGTATTATACGCACGGAATTTGACCGGAACCTAGCATTGTATAACATTTTATGTTATAGGTACCAACCAGGCTTAAAGAATATTATTTAGAATTGCAAATTGCCATGGGCTGCGGTTTACATTCCCTATAAGGTCACTTACCAGATTGTCGCCTCACTAGTGATTGTATTCTTAATATAAAAAATATAAGTTACCGTGCACTTCGAGACCTACACAGAGAAAACGCGTCAACGCGTCGGAATGGTAATTGTACGCCGAGTGCAATTTGCGTACGCCACCCCCTGCGCAATTTACCTTAATTCTATTGCTTTAAATTAATCCTTTGAGTGATTCACATAAAAATAAGTGTTGTATGTAATATTACCTTGACATCTCCAAACATCTCGACCAAGTCATGTGACCCGCTGCCCAGCGTGAGGTGGTACAGGATGTCCTGATCCATGAGCTCGATGTTGGGATTCCGGAGTCGAACCGTGCCATCGGGATATCTACACAAAACAATGCGGCAATAATAAGCAAACAATTTAATTGAAAAATAACGGTTAATAATTGTATAAGGAGAAAAATGTGTCCTATTAATGAGTGTATTTGTGAGTCTGAATAGGACCCCGGGAGGGCAGTAAGATTAGACATTTGAAATAGAAAACAGTTTCGTGCGAAGACATAGATAGCTAAGTAAAGTTCCATGCAGTTATTGAGGCAGAAGCGACACTTAAAAACAGTTGAAACATACCGAATAGAAAGTTTGGTCAATTGAAGTGAAATTTAACTTTTCAACGTCCTGTTTGTGGACGGAAGGCGTGTGATACACACCCATAAGAGAAATACAATATTTATCCCGTGGGTGTGTACCCATTAGCGATGCCCTGAACCCAATGTGGAAAATTCGTCTTGAAAAATGTATCTCGAGTATGTAATTAGCAAATGAAACATTGCAATTTTTAAATTTAATTTGGAACATATTAACATCTTAAAAACTTCCCTCAATTGCTCTTTTTTGATCTCTTTCTTATTCAATCGCAATAATGAAATAATGTGTTAAAGAAAATACAGAATTGCAATTATTTCGTTGCACAATGCACCGTGCATTTGGAATGTCAGACGTCAACATGATGCGGATGAAATTTCGCATTTTGACGTAAAATCCGGTGGTGGGATTCGGCTGCAGTAGTATCAAGCATATCAACTCTTTTGGGCACTCTCCGTGATATATTAAAGATAAGGAAGCTGGTTAAATACGGCACACTAAAATAAGAAAAATAACTAGCAACAAACGCTTTGAGATACGCACTAAAATTGAAATGGAAGTGAGCAGGACAGATCAGAGATAGACCAAAAAATAACCATCTGGAACGTCCCACTAGTCAAAAGAACAAGAGGTAGACCTATCAAATGATGGGAAGATGATATTAAAGCAATAATTAGTCCGCATTGGAGAAAAGTAGCTTAAGTAGTAGTCAAATGGGCATCGCTGGAGGAGGCCTTCACTCATTCTAGGGTCCCGGTAGATAAAATAAAAATTATAAACACCATGATATAATACATGGGATACACATGAAATTATATTTAGTAAGAGACAAATAAATAACATAGAATAAACTATAAAAAAACATAGATTTCAAGAAATGTAAATTTACTGGAAATAAAAGCCCATTTTTATTTTTATTTATATACTTTATGAGATGCAGAGAGATGCCATTATCAAGCCCGGTCAAATGGAAGAATTTAGTAGGTATTGGGGTGAGGGGCGCCACCCAGAGGTGAGAGCAATACTCCATGTGAGGTTGAATTTGCTCCTTATATAGTTGCACTGAGTACAATAATCTTTTTAGAGGCCAATTAGGCCTTCTCTTCCAAGTGACTATGGAACTGAATGTCGCTAGATACATCGTCGCCGACAAATGTCGATACTAGCTGTGACATTTAGATGAGAATCTCATCTCTCTAGAATCTCAACAGATCTCGAAACGAGGGAATACGGTAAAGATTTTATAATTAATTAATAATGAACGCTGAAAGTTTTGTCTTCTTACTCATAATATCGAGAATTAATTATTTTTTGACTAGCCTTATTATTAGCATAATGATGTGATACTGTTAATATTGGTTAGTAATGCGAATAATATTTTGATAACATAAAAGTTAGATAACAGCCTTTGTTAACCACGCCTTAGCATATTCTGATTATATATTAGTGTTTGTCAAAGCTGTCATATCATCGAACCTAACAGAGTCAACGTCTTCTACATCAGTATCTCGGTGGATATCTTCATTTTCGTACACCTTCCTGTGGGGTTGGTGGTGGTGGTGGCCATTACTTGTGGAATGTAACCCGTTTATACCGTCACCGTCACCATTCTGATCTAACTTCACGCCGTTCATTATTTCTCAGAAAATTTTAAGGTGTCTGGAAATAAGTGATTTTAATAGAGCATTTCATACATATATGTATCTTCAACTCGTTTATTGTAATTTGTTGTACTTATTTAGAAACTGCAGTGCATTTGCAAATAGTACATTTTTGTATTATACCTACTAGTTATTTAATTATTTCTAAAAGCAGCTTTCAGAATCCGATATGTATGTCTACTTGATTATAATTAGACAAGTACGCCTTCCTCGAGATGAAACCTTGGCTATAGCGCTAAAAACCAGGGTAGGTACTTACAATAAATTTCATAGTTGTAAGCCGTAAATGTGTCGTTTTAAAGATCTCAAAATACATAACATGAATGTCTGTTCTACATTTTATAAGGCATTTTGCATTTTGAATATTTTAAAACAGCACTTATCTTGTTTGTTAAATTATAGGTATGTAAGTTTTGTTATTAATATAGTTAAATATAATTTTACTTTTAAATATTACTTTTATTACTGTGTTCCTCACCACGCACATTGAAGTTCTGTTAAAGTTATTTATATGAATAAATTAATACAATAATAAATCATTGAAACGAAATATTTGTTGTCTTGAAGTGAAATTCAATTAATCGTTTATACAATATTTATTCGACATTCAAATCTTAATAATTACATTCATATTTTGTAAACAAATAACATTGAATTATGTAGTGCGAGAAAGTATTTGACCAGAACTAATGTTGCAACAGCACTTAGTTACCTATTTACATTCAATGCCATTGAACAAACTAATATTTTTTAAATTGTTGATTTGATACATATTTTTATATATTTTGATCCCTTAACGATACTACTATTTATTTGGTAGATACATAATATTGTAGACTTTTCGTTACATTTAACAGCTGGCTTAATTACCGAACATAAACAAACTTTATTGATAAGAGATATTATAGAAGCAATGTCTTTAAAAACATATTTCAAGGGCACTTCGATAACTAGGATTTAAATCAAAACATACAAAATAAATAACTTAAATGCATGCATTTTTCTAATACTTTGAACGAACATACAATTTAACTTTAAAATCGATATACTGTGCATTAATTTAGCTATACCTCGCATTGACAATATGTAAAACTAGATAAGTACCTATATAATCAACTGCAGAGAAAAAAATAATTACTTACATGTTTTATTCACTTTTATTTACGTTAACTTAGACGCTACTTAACGCGGCTAGTTTCTACCAGTTCTCAGAATCGAATAGCATGTTTTGTTCCGTCACTTGACATAGGAGATTGGCGGTTCACTTGATATACAATCTATCTATCTGTCTTTGAAACTTCTAGTACAACAGCTCTTTAAAACGAAAAGGGCCTTATTATAATATTATGTAATGCAAGACTAACATTTCTTGATCTTCGTATAAATAGGTTTGTTATTTGTAATAATTTATATGAATTTTAAGCAATTGTTCTATACTTCCTACCGTGAATAGTTTTATTTCTATGATAACATACGATTGTACTGAAATATTTAAACGTGAGCTCGATTGTAAAACTTGGTCTCTAATTTTAAGACTCAAATTTATTCTAGGTATAAGATGTTTTCATATTTCTTTTAAGATTTTTAGTGCATGATAATTTGTTACAATATATCGGTCGAATTTAATTAGATATTGCCCTAGTATTATTATAAACAGCCCGTATAAGCAGTCTTTGTTCTAATGGCCGCTTAGAAAATTACTCCGGTTTTCTTAATTTCAGTACATGAAAATTTAAGGTTAAAATTTGATCCTTTAATAATATTATACAACGATCAGTTAATTAGTTTCTGCAATATAAACATTTATTTATAATTATTTGTTTAATTTCCTTACAGTAGAATTTAACGTTCCAGATAATGACTCTTTTGAATTGAACTAGGTTAGCAACGAAATGGGGTCAAGTCAAGTTCACCCAGTTCTACTCTCTAATAAATTAATATGCGTCTCTCTATTATTGTTAGGTACTACATACTCGAAAACGAATAGATATAAGCGTGTTTTGTTTACAGTTTAATAGGTAGGTGCTTCTCGTGTGAGATATGTTATTAATTTTAGATAAATAATTATCGACCTACAATTACAAAATACTACAAGTAGGTATGTGCAATGTTATGTTATTATTAATGTATTCGTGTATAGGTGACAAGTTTTAAAATAGACCTCTATATTACCCATAAGAATATATAGTTCCGGGGTTTAGTCAGAACGTCTCTAAATTTCCAAGATAACCATTGAAATAGAACATATAGAAGCAATACTCACTCGTCACGTAATTCATCGGTATCAAAGGACATTTTTCCTTTCACACACTACACTTGGGATGTTAGATAATTCCTGAAAGCGCACTCGACAGATCGATGAGAGAGCGCGGCGGCCGGACTGATGCGCGGTATTTTCCGCCCAAGCTCGTTTGGGCGCGGATTGTGCGTGGAATAATTGCGCAGTTGTGTGCGCGCTCGTCCAACTTTAGGAACTTCTACTAGTTATATGAATCTAAACCAGATTCTAAGCTAGCGACGGCCAACATTGTTGCTACGTGCCTCAATTACAGTTCATTCATATTTCTTATCGCAGACTTATCTTTATTGTAAGATTATCTAGTTATAAACGTATCATTACATAAAATGTCAAACAGGGGTAATTTTAAATCTAGTTCCCAGCATGAAGTTAGTACATAATTGCTTTTGATTAAAGGTTTCCCAAAGCAATTGCGGTTTTGTATACGGTACAAATTGTTTTATTATATACCGATACTTATTATAAATATATACGTAATCTTAACGATTATTCAGTCGTTTTTATAGAAAACAACACGAATTAAATTGTTTCCAGTCTTGAATAGGTACAGAGGGAGATAAAAAATTATTTCCAACTAAATGTGTTGTCCAAATCGATTTGGACGTGAATGTGATCGAAGACAGCTGCAGCATCATAATGAAAGACATAATTATTAAGTATGAACCCACGTGGACAACTGACAACAGTGTTTTATGTCACCAGCGTGAGGGCTCTTAGTACATGATGACAACTAGGTGCTCCGTGGTACCACAGCGGCGCCATTATTTTCCGTGGAGCAGTAATGTGCAAGATCTACTTGCGTTTCACTATGAAGGTCACCGTAGTGACATTACTGGGCTAATGACTGCTCAGGATTTTGGGCTTTCAAGGATTCTGACCCGTCCTTTTACTTCTTTTGAGCAGGGCGTATTGGACGTCTCTTCACTTATTATAAGAAATATGCCCACTCTGCGTTATTAATACTACATGCGAACAAATCCATTTCTAACGTGTTCCTTTTTTTGGCTGTTGAATGTTTTGACGGAAATGGAATTATTATGATTGTCCTCGTATGTGTAGTATAAAAGCGGGAGTTTACCAGTGGGAGGCTCCTTTGCACAGGATGCCGGCTAGATTATGGGTACTACAACGAGGCCAGTAGTAGGGATTCGCCGGTTCTGGCTCACAGTAGTAGGGATTCGCCGGTTCTGGCTCCTCGATTCTGGCTCACTTGCTCGTGATGCCTACTAAAAAAAAAAAAAAAGAAGTTTGGTGTCAAACTGGTGGTTTTGATGTATTTCCGAGCGATTGCGCTGATCCGTTTTTCGATATCTCTTATAGTTTCAAAGTTAGCATTTTAAATTAAACAGATCCATAATCATTAATAATCACTGGTCATTTAGCTAATGATTGGTGAGCGACTCAATGTCTAAATTTCCATGAACATGATACAGGTAATTTACTAATTACCTCTATCACATTCGTTACTACGATTAAAAAGACAGTTTCTGTATTTATTATTTATTTTTAAAACATGATTTAAATAAAGTATATAATAAAACATCATTGCAGATTGTATCATTTTCAAAATATTTGATGAAATCATTCAAACTCTTCTTATTAAACTTAAAGTATAGATACATTATGCAGTACTCGCCACACACTGCGGTATATTCATTCTGTACTCTTGCAGTATTGTAGTTATACATTCTGCAATTCCTTTGTAAAAACATCAGCTGGAATCCCTGAGGTGGACGACCATATGAATCGAAGTATTGTCCAATACCCTGCTCATCAATGTGTATTGCAACCCAGTGAGTGCCTGGCTTATTATCACTATCTAAATTGCTGACAATATAACAGGGCGTTACAACATATATCGGCAATCGGTTTGCCGCGTAAACATTATTTTTAATACTGGGATCGATTTTGTTCAAATAATTCTGTATCTCGATTGTATTCATATTAGTTGAGAACAGGGTCTTGTCAGTTGCGAGGATTGAATAGTTATGTGGATCATAATAACATAAGCACTCAATAAATAAGGCTTTAATGTATCTTATTCATGTATTTAAAACTTATATGGTTACAATAAAACAAAATATCATTACAAGCGATTCAAATATAAATCTATGAACATTTGATGAAATTATATTTTCATCAATTTTATTATAATATAAAAGCTGATTGAAAACGAACTTTGTACCTACATACTTACGTAGTCATTAGTACAATCTGGAAATGTTGACTCCATTAAACTATCAATAATTGAACTTATCATTTAAGTGCCATTATGTTTCACCATAATAAAACAAAATATCAGTTTATATACATATTTTTATTATATAAATTTATAAGGTAATCTAGTATTTAATCAACATAAAAAATACACAAGGATACAAACGATTCAAACATTAATTATTATATTCTAACTGCTGTAATCTACAGAAATATTACGATTTTTATCAATTTCAATAACATTATCGAATTCCGCATAAACAATACAGTTAATTGTTTGTGTAAGAGCTGATTCAAAACGAACTTCTAATCTTACACTACCATGTTTTATAAGATTCCAATGACTTGAAGAATTTGCTGATAAATCGGGTGTTAAGTCGAAGGCTAGCAAGCAAAACCCTTTGGCATATTGCTCTCTTGATACTCCATTGCCTTCATTTAGGAAATGTATACCTGTTCCTGAGAATAACGTATGATAGACCGTAGTAAAAATATTACTGTCAAACGATGGCTGTAATGCTTTTGAAGGTATCTGTTGTCCATCTATGTATAAACAAAATGTATTAATATCATAATTTTCGAAATTGAATGGGTTTTTTGTGAGACTACCATTAAAGGATGCATTATTCACAAAACCGACTATACACCTTTTGGGTATTTGACCAAGGAATATGTTATCAAGGGTTTTCCCCTGAATGCCTGATGGTATAGTTAAAACTTTGACTTCTGCTCGCGTGATTGGATATTTTGCTGTGGTAGATGATAAAACTTTTTGATGTGCAAGTAGCACAGTTGGGTTGATTCGTGCTCTTCGAATAATAAGAGTTGCATCTGTAATAGACACTTTAAATTTATGGTCAGTTGATGAAGCCATGAGATTGAAATTTTCTCTAGAACGAACTAACTTTACGCACATGTCAACGCCATTAATCAAAAATTTTTCTTGGTTGAATAAATCTCCATGTAAATGTCCTATCATTTCTATTTCTTTGCTTTCACTAGCCAATTCTTGTCTTTTAATAAATCCTTTATTTTGTTCATCAGTTGCATCCATTTTTCCAGCTGTATCTTCATACCATAGACCACAAGTGAGATGAGATTCTTTTGCAGCAGGTGCATAATTCAATAGAGTTTCAATATAAGCTCGATATGCATATGTATTATTCGGTGGCGATACAAGTTTTTGATTTAAATATACATCAAGTTGACTGAAAAGTGTATGTAACCAATTATTAACTGGGGCCACAACTGTCGGTACTGTCAGTTTTGTATAATCTTGATTCAAAACTTTAGCTTTTATATGGAGTAAAGTATGGGATAAATCCACATAGTCATCACCTGCCCCAGGTACTTGAAATTCTATTGGCCCATCATCAGCAAGTGATGAAATGGGCTTATAATGAATCCATAGTCCACTTTCAATGCTAGTTTGAGTTGATGGTAATGCAAATAAATCCAATTCGGACTTAATGCATTCACAAGACTGACTATGTAAAAATGACATATTTAATCAGTAAATATATCTTTGATTTGTTTTTGATTCAATTTTAATTTCTTAATAGCTTTCGCTTTCGCGGTCAATGATGGAATGATCGCAGAACGACGTTTTCGTTTTGTTATATACCCAGATCCAAACATGTTGATATTATCTATTTTAGCATCAGCTTTTCGTTTCAAATTTGAGCTGACTTCTTTTAGACGAGTTTTTATTGAATCTTCCATGGGGCGTGCATTAACCATATCTGATAATATACCTACACCGGTACTTAATGCTTCTTTACCAATAGTTCGAACACCACTAGACAGTAGTGGTAAAATAGATCTAAACAGCCCACCAAGAAAACTTCCGATTCCATGACCTCTTTGATACGGTGCTCCTTTATAAATAACTCCGATACCCGATCCGGCCTGGTGAGTATAATAGTGTTCATATGGACATGAAATGTTATCACGTTTGTCGTACATTATAATTTTTGAAAGTGGAGTTTAATGCACACTGTTCCAAATTGGAATGGTATCTTTTGACCGGTGCTTGTTCTTATATCTATTTCAATTGTATCAAATTCTCTACGCATCACAGGTAGGTAATGGGGAGGAGAGAAAACGTGCATTTTGTACGCTCCATATATGTATTTTGAGGGATCCAATGGTATTATTCGTAAAAGGGGTGTCATAACATCTCCAACGATTTGAGGCTCCACTATGTCACAATAAACAAATAATTGAGAGGGTAAACCCAAATGCAAATTAGCTGGACACTTTCCAAAATTTTTTTCAACGAGATTTCTGTTTGGTTCGAACCCTAGTTGAAGACATAATTTAGGTGATAGAGTTACAGATTTTATGGATTCATCCGTTATCGTAGCAACTACAATCCTTGAAACCTCATCGCACTTAAATTTAATTTTTTCTCGAGTGTTATTCAGTGCTATCAAAATATGATTTATGTTATCGTAATTTGTGGCTGGAATATGTGTCTTGTAATAAACATATGACGGTTTACTTTCATTGGGTACTTGCATCAACTTTGTTATATAAATAATGTTTTCATGTTCTTGAACGGTGAACATAGTGCATGGGTACTGAAATTCTACTACTCCAACCCTCCATTCACCTTCTAGTATTGTTGGTTTTGGCAGTTTCGTAGAAAATAATGTTGTTGTATTATCAGGAAAATAATCCATAGAACTATTGCTTAGTAAAGTTAAATAAAAACTATCTTTATTCATATTTTTTTCAAAGTAGGAGCTAATATCCAGCTATTAAATTTATTTGGATAACCTCTCCACTTCACCAACAATTCTTTTCTGTTACCGGTATATCGAGAGCGTATTATTTTATCTATTTTGTATTTAGTAGTGGGGTCGAATATGATTTTTTGTAACTCTTTTTCATAAAAAGTACCAACTATCTCTTCGCCTTCTAAATCCTTTAAAGTAAATACTACAAACGGAGATCGGTGTATTATGGTAGATACGATGAATATTTCGTCACTCCAATTTGATTCATATCCTTTTTGGAAAATATGTTTATGTTTTGTTATTCTAACATAATCTCCAACGTGAATTCTTGGATTCACCATACTAATTGATGTTTTTATCTTACTTTCTCTATCATATAAATTTTGCCATACACTCATTATATTTGTATTATTAACATCACATGGACACATTTTTATACTAGAATGAAAACTATGATTATATGAATGCACTAGATCTTGTAAAACATCAATGTATTTATGAGTATTTTTGTGTGTAAAATAGCGCCACATTTTCGTTTTAAGAGTTCTCTGAAATCTTTCGACAATACTTGCTTTAATATCTGGATTATTGGTTGTATAATAATTTATGTTTTTTAATTTAAAATATTTTTGTACATATTTGGAAACAAATTCAGTTCCTTTGTCAGACTGTATATGTGTAGGTGTAGTATTAGCTTCAGCAAAAATACTTTCAAAGCATTCCTTAACTGTTTCAGAGTTTTTCTTTTTCATTGCTCGAACATACGCATATTTACTAAAGACATCAATAACACAAAGTATGTATTTGAAACCATCATTATATTCAGAATAAGATCTCATATCACTTAAATCGGCCTGCCATAACTCATTAATATTAGACAAAATATATCTGTTACGAGAAAATTTTCTTTGAACAGGTTTATGTAATGTATATGTTTCTTGTGATTGTAACCACTTTAAGACACTATTTCTGTCCATTTTACCCTTCATTGCTTTTGACAATTTATCAATAGTGCTGTAGCCAGCAGGATGTGATGCATCATAATAAATTTTATTTATTTCTAATATGGGGTCCATTTTTCCCAGTCCAATCTTTTTTTTAGTTTCCCTGTGTACTTATTACTTGTTGGTGTAGAAAATTCTTCGTCAGGTACTGATTTAGATTCAACCTCTTTTAATTGCAAATGGTTTATAAAATCCACTCGCTTTGGGTTCCCGATATAAGTGAGTGGTACTTTTATTTCCTTTAAAGTTGTTGCGAATTTTTCCCAACCTATAGGTTCACTTTTCTGAAGAGCTCTCAAGGTATCACTCACCAAGTCCACAATATTACTCCCAGGTATTTTTTCATTATCTATAATCACGGTACCAGATTCATCCCAGCTTATTTTATTTTTATTCAAGGAAATCAAATTTAGTAAAAGTTCACCTTTTTTAGCATATGTTTTCGGTATTAGTTTCAGTATTTCAGAGCTCGTGTATATTTCCCCAATATTTTTGCTAACCTCCACTGATGTTTGAGAAGGAACTACATTTATTTTATTCACATCATGATTTATATAATCAGTATCGATTTCATTATGACCTTGATTAAAACCAATATATGAATCATTATCATTTATAAGTGGTATGTGGTATGGTTGTCGATCCTCTTTGACGAAGTTTAGATATCTTTGAAGGGTTTGCAAATATAAAATACATTTCTTTCGATCTTCTATGTCACTGCTTAAGATATTTTGCATATCAGTATCTAATCGAGATCTTGGCGTATCATTTTCTTTGTGTTGTTTTAACTTCTCCAATAATGATGGTTCAATAAGTAACATTTTTTTAGCATTGTCCATTTTCTTAAATAAATGAATTAATCAACCCACTTAGAATAGAACCCAATATTATCGGTAGAAATGAACCTCCTTTTTGTACAATTATATTTTTTCTAATTTTATTCGTACCTTTTCTTACCAATTTTCGAAGAATATTTTTATATTTCTTTAATTTAGATTTTTCTTTCTCGGCCAATTCAACGTTACCCCGCAGTACGTTATGAATACATTCACAAATGTAATTTATTTCTGTTTTGTTACATGATTTTAATAAAGCTTTTTGATATTTTGGATTCAGTTTATGTAGAGCAATTAACAAATCTTTATGCGTCTTTAAACGTCTATGCATCATTTATAAATGATCGAAATTTCTTGATTCTTACCATATTTAAACCCTTTTGTGGGTACATAAACAGTGCAATATCCATCGGATGGAAATATCTTTGTCTTAACGCGACACAATTCATTTGTTTCTTGTTTCAAATCAATCATTAAATAACCATGAGCTTCATTGGTAGCATCTCTGTAAGAATCTTCCAAATATTTCGGATTTTCAGGGAATACTTGACGAGATAAGTATCGAATTTGGGTTTTATCTCGAGGATTTTTGAAATATATTATATAACTTGAGTTGAGTGATATATCTCTTTGTCCTTTACCTTGATGAAACAAATTTTGAGATAAATAAAACACACTTAAGTTTCTATGATGACTTCCTTTCGTGAATATAT
Source organism: Leptidea sinapis (assembly GCF_905404315.1). NCBI lineage: Eukaryota > Metazoa > Arthropoda > Insecta > Lepidoptera > Pieridae > Leptidea > Leptidea sinapis. The sequence goes on along the minus strand of NC_066288.1, from coordinate 1,817,882 downwards.
CAACAATACGACCATCTGATTCCCTCATCAGGTCATCAATTATTACAAGTTGAGGATTTTTTCCGTCAAACATAGATAAATCAGGTAAACCTTGAAGATAATTAATGTGGTTGAGATTATATAAAGGCTGCATTTCATCAAAGCACCAGGTGATTTGAGTAAAATTTGCATCACAGATATCATTCAAAAATTTTATAAAATTATTTACGAAAACTGATTTTCCACATCCACTTGGACCAGCAACTATTGCAGTGAATGGATGATTGAAATGATGCATTATCTACTACGTCTATGTGTGTTAAGGTTTAGTATAGTAATGAAACAATCTGTTATTAAACCACCATTTATTTAAACAGAAAAATCTATAATTGAAACAATATACAGTACATCATGTTTTACTCCGCAACTTATACATCTAAATACAATAATCTCTCATTTGGTTTTTTAAAACTATAATAATTTATTCTTAAAATTTAATATAATATTTATTCTATTTTATGATGACCCCATGCTAAGGTATCAATATTATTTGGTAAAATGTACCGTTTGGTATCATTAAATGACAGACTAGATTTATTTATTCTTTGAGTAAAAATATTATGCTTTATTGACTTAAATCTAAGCATTGAACAATATTCGTTCTTATTTTCAAATAAGCAAGTCTTATAATTTTCCATTTTCATATTCTTAGTAACACTTTTATTAACCCCCTTAGCTTTAGCTGTGAATTTTCCCTCAACATCTAATGCATACATTTTAGATCTAAGTCCTACAAATTCATTAAATATGTTACCATTGTTTTCATCTTTAAAGTAGCCTAACTTCTTTTTATTGAGTTTTGGATAGCCAAATATATTTTTTTCTGTATAGTCAGAGGTATCGAAACGCAAATGTAAATCAGGTTTTATATCTCTGTAAAAATCATCTGTAAAAATTTGATATATTAAACTATCAGTATCTGTGTACAATAATTTTAATTTGTTTTGAAACTTTTTAAACATATAGTTATAGTGAAAGTCGTACATTAGAGTTTTAGAAATATCCAATATACAAAATCCCAAATAAATAGGTTTATTATGGAACAATTTCGTCTTTCGTAATTGAACTGCAACCAAATTTTCATTAAAAATAGATAAACTATGGAATTCTGGCATAGCAATTAAATCTTGTGCGCCTAGAATTTTACCCTGATTTTCCCAATGACTCAATAATTTTACATTTACTCTTTTTTCGATATTTTCCATTGTTTTTCCAAACACTGAGTTATTCATTAATTTATAAAAATCTTTTTCGAAATCAGATGTGGCTAGTTTACGCATGCTTGTATTTAAATCTATATAATATTGTAACCATGCGCATTGTTTGAATTTTAAAATTCTATGAATTTTTTGTAATTTTAAACCCATTGTCAGACATTGCTTTAAATTTCTGTAGTGAATCACATATTTAATTTTATTACGAAGGTTTGGAACTAATTTTATGTCTTTTGTATTACCAATACATATATTCTCGGGACATAAGGGTAGGTCAGAATGTAAATCATGCAGTTCAATAGGATATTCTAGATCTACTTCCAAAATAAAACCATATTCATAATCATCAGGGACATCAAAATTAGTTGTGACATCTACCCACTCAAAACCTCCTGTAGGAAGGAATTGAGACATGGCCCATCCGTAAAGGTTATTAGCATCAAGATAAGTTAAAAATGAGTTTGGTGTGTCTTTATCATATTCTCGCATATATTTGTTATTAGCTTTGGCATAACGATTGCTACATTGAGATACACCTCCTCGAATGCCCGATCTAATAAAAGCTATTTGTTCAAAGTCTTGAAGTAATTCTAATTTAATTTTTGTGCATTTTAACATAGCATCCCAACTTAACCCAGGTGCTGTATAATAATGAGCTGGATCTAGACCATATGTTTGCAAACATAAGGCTCGGAAATTTTCAAACACATCTGTTAAAAGTAAAACATCGGTTTTAAGATATAAATCAGAATAATCTGACATATTTTGACAATGAAAGTGTTGCCAAACATCCTTGGCATGTTCATAATCTTCATCGGAAATATGTGTGTCGGTTAATGTATTGTAAAATTTATCGCGACTAGGGAGTGCTGAAAGTTTTAAGGAATCATGTGACGACATAAATTCATATGGATAAATTCCTTTTTTTCTAAGACGTAAAAAATCATTATTATTTGGAAAATTATATTTTAATGTTTGAAATTGTTCTTCCTTCAAATTTTGAACAAGTTTGTCTAAACTACAAGGTAAAAATTTAAACGAATCAACGAATCTCAATTGAATTTTATGATTATTTAATTTTATCGTTTTTGTGAAAGAAATGTACTTTTCTTTCGTTTGTGGAATAATATCAATTTCCCCTTCTATAGAATTTAATGCATGAACAATAAAATGAGAGTCATATTGACTAAGATTGTGTAAAAAAACTGGAATGTGATAGGGGATTCTAAACTTTGTCTTACATACTTCGTGTGCAACTCCTCTAAAATTTCCTGTATGCGAGTCAAAGTATAATGCACATTCACCATTTAAATTAGATTGACATATAAAGCAGTCTTTACATTGTGAAATAATTTCATTATCATTGGAAGTCAAAGGTTTTGGACTTATGACAAAATAATTTTTTGTGCAAATCACTTCTAAATCTTTATACAACTGATTCATAAAGACATGAGTACAATGAGGACCACTATATGTTTCATATTTTGATAAACTATCATCATATGAACATTTAATATAGTACCCAAAACTATAAACTTCGTGTTTGTGAACATTAGTTGTATAAGGTTTTGATGGATCGTTAAAGCATGTCTGAATTGGATTAAGGAAAGCTTCAAAATCCGCGTATATAACAAAGGGTATTTGTAACATCTTATTAAATTTATCAAATTTTAAGACATTGTTTGAAATTGGTTGTTCAAACCAATCTTTAAAAGTTTTTTCTGTATTAGGCAATTCCACTTTAATATGACAACAATCATTCAATTGATGAGCTGATAACTTATCATTTGTTGAGAAGTGTAAAAGACAACCGTCACAGATGTAGATTGCATGTTCATGGTTTGAAATTTGACCACTTACTAAACGCGATAGGTTTTTAATGTAGCAAAAATGATTAATTGTTCCGTGCGAAATAAATAATAAATTGATATGAACAATTTTCCGTGATTTTGTTAAATACAATGGACCAACTAATTCATGTACTTTCTTTTTACAATTGTATTCAAGACCAAAAACATTTACACTTAAATTATTTAACCTTTCTACTTTCTGTATATCTGTCATTTTAACAGGAAACGTAACTCCGTCAAAATTTAATTTATTTGAATATTTACTGTAAGATGAAACTCTCTGAGAGTTCTTAGTAACTGGATATAATGCAGAAAGCAAAGCCCATTTAAAGCATAAATCATCCGAGTTTTGTACATTTATAACACTTTTTTTTAATTTGATTTCTTTAGGTAATTCAATATATGATTTTCCACGTAATGGATTGAATTTGTTTATATTCATGTCTAATGCATTTATTTTCTTAAGACTCCAACCACTATCTTTTTTCTCAAATGTGCTAATTTTAGTCATCAACATATCACATAAGGACGAAAAGAAAAAATTTAAATCCTCACCCTGCATTATAGTATAACTACATGTTTGAAATTCAAATTCATTAGAAATATTTTTTGTTTCTTGAACAAAATTAGCGTGCAGAATAAAATTAACTTTAAAAATTGTAAGCAATCGAACAGATTCCTCAAATAGTGAAATAATTTCATTTTTAATAGAATTCAAAAACATTTCTGGTGTTTCGAATGTTTGTAATTGGTTGGATTTACTCTTTATTTTATATGAGATAATTCTATTACCAAAAGCCGATTCGTGTACTGTGACATTTTTTAAAGTACTATGTAATTGCATTACGTTATTCTTATGGAGGTTACTTCTAAGATGATTTGCATAATATCTTTTCCGTATTAAGATTTGACATAAAGAACAGTTCACCATTTCATCGTTCACACTGGTGAGCCCCGATGATGTGGATGGTTCCCCTTGTCTTCCTCTCTTTGTACTTGTATCATTGTCTTCACTGCCTTGTAATACTACACTTCTTCTCTTAAAACCTCCTCCACTTTGTAGAACAGGTTGACTACAACATAAGTGAATGATATTAGCCACATTTCATCAATAATATAATACTAAATAATTTACAAAGAAAATAACTCACTTGATCATTTTTTCAACCTCATTACATACAAAGCAGAGTTCCATATCGTTATGTTTAATTTTCCAAATGATGAAAATATAATAATATTATTTGTATAAGAGAATAAATAAACTAATAACTAAACTGAACTAATATTTATGTATTTCTTCATAGCTACCTACTTATTGTTAAAATTATATTTCTTATAATTTTCTGTTTCTAAAATTTTCTTCGTAACATTGTATAAAATCTTTTTTATGTCCTTATAACTTTCATTATTGTCGATTGTATAATATTTTAATCTATAATCAGCGTATTTCCATTGTTCTTGTGCAGGCGTGTTTTTTATTTTATTGAGATCATAGATTTCTATTTTAACCAAATGTGATGCATTTCTTCCGTCATCTGCATTAGTTGTAATGTAAATACTTCCATTCTCATGTGCTCTGGATATTGATGATGATATTTTCTTTTGTTTTGTTTTTTTCACTTCGAATAATGCATCTATATTTTCATTTGAGCTGGCCCTCTTCAAGGATTTAAGTTGAGGAACTTTTAATGAATCCTGACTATCTTCAGATAATGGATAGTAAAATGTTTTATATGTAGTTTCTTCCATTGTTGGGTTGAATGCATTCTACAACAACAATAAGACTGCTTTAGAATAGTATTATACATACATATCTTAATATAACAAATGATATTACTTTTTAATTTCAAAGTGAATAATAGATAAAACTTACCTCCATTGCAGCAAATCACTCAACAATTACACAACACACAAAATATATAATAATTTGACTGAATACGCCACTTCAATGATTATTTTTCTGAACAGTTCTAGCATTTTATACTAAAATATCGTAAAAGTAAATTTGTTTATGATTAGTACTGGTTTTTAAATATTGTGGAGAAACATAATGGCACTTAAATGATAAGTTCAATTATTGATAGTTTAATGGAGTCAACATTTCCAGATTGTACTAATGACTACGTAAGTATGTAGGTACAAAGTTCGTTTTCAATCAGCTTTTATATTATAATAAAATTGATGAAAATATAATTTCATCAAATGTTCATAGATTTATATTTGAATCGCTTGTAATGATATTTTGTTTTATTGTAACCATATAAGTTTTAAATACATGAATAAGATACATTAAAGCCTTATTTATTGAGTGCTTATGTTATTATGATCCACATAACTATTCAATCCTCGCAACTGACAAGACCCTGTTCTCAACTAATATGAATACAATCGAGATACAGAATTATTTGAACAAAATCGATCCCAGTATTAAAAATAATGTTTACGCGGCAAACCGATTGCCGATATATGTTGTAACGCCCTGTTATATTGTCAGCAATTTAGATAGTGATAATAAGCCAGGCACTCACTGGGTTGCAATACACATTGATGAGCAGGGTATTGGACAATACTTCGATTCATATGGTCGTCCACCTCAGGGATTCCAGCTGATGTTTTTACAAAGGAATTGCAGAATGTATAACTACAATACTGCAAGAGTACAGAATGAATATACCGCAGTGTGTGGCGAGTACTGCATAATGTATCTATACTTTAAGTTTAATAAGAAGAGTTTGAATGATTTCATCAAATATTTTGAAAATGATACAATCTGCAATGATGTTTTATTATATACTTTATTTAAATCATGTTTTAAAAATAAATAATAAATACAGAAACTGTCTTTTTAATCGTAGTAACGAATGTGATAGAGGTAATTAGTAAATTACCTGTATCATGTTCATGGAAATTTAGACATTGAGTCGCTCACCAATCATTAGCTAAATGACCAGTGATTATTAATGATTATGGATCTGTTTAATTTAAAATGCTAACTTTGAAACTATAAGAGATATCGAAAAACGGATCAGCGCAATCGCTCGGAAATACATCAAAACCACCAGTTTGACACCAAACTTCTTTTTTTTTTTTTTTAGTAGGCATCACGAGCAAGTGAGCCAGAATCGAGGAGCCAGAACCGGCGAATCCCTACTACTGTGAGCCAGAACCGGCGAATCCCTACTACTGAGGCCTAATTCTGCCGTGAAGCAGTAATGTGTAAGCATTATTGTGTTTCGGTCTGAAGGGCGCCGTAGCTAGTGAAATTAGTGGGTAAATGAGACTTAACATTATATGTCTCAAGGAGACGAGCGCAATTGTAGTGCCACTCAGAATTTTTGGGTTTTCGTCCCTTATTGTTATAAAAAAAAGCGTGTGCACCTCGTACTTTAAACTGCACCCTCAGCCTCGTAGCAATCGCAACGAGGTAGTGAACATTGTTCTGCTACTTGTAGGTAACTACTATTACATATTCTTTGGTACTACTAGCATTAATGAGTAGGTATATTGTCATAGTTCAGTTTAAATGAGAGTTCACTGCAATCGGTTATAAGTACAATGTTACTTGAGAGCCGCCCACGTTCAGGTAATGGTAGACATAGTATAGCAGACAGTGTGTTAATTTGTGGCGTATAGTTCAAAACTTAAGTCGGCGGCAGGAATCACACAGCTGTTCGGAACACCTCCCGTGATACATGCGGTATGAGACGCAGACATTTCTGGAACGTACCTATAGATGAACGGCGTTCAGCTTCGGGATACTTGGGGAACAGGATAACTCCTGTTCCCCAAGTATCCCGAAGCTGAACCAGTCCAGTTCTAACGAACAGAGGACTATCATACGAATGCACTTACTCACTGACCGGTACTTGGATTTGTTCAAATTCAAATATTTTTATTCAAAATAGGATGTGACGTCACTTATTGAACGTCAAAAAATACAACCCATTCGAAAAAGTATGCCTCAGACCTGAGAAGAACGGGCGCAAGAATCTCGGCGGGCCTCATTTTATAAAATTTCGTTATAATATATTATAATATGATAAAATAAAATTTATTATTAAATAGCCTGAGGCCGGTATTTATTTTAACACATCTCTTTTGTACATTATGTGGGATAATAATGTATAAAGATATACCTACATAAAATTATCAAGAATATATTGAGATGCAACAGTTAAAATGTTTATTTCTATAAATTTTTTTCTCCATGATTATTTAGGGCCTTAGTTATAAATAGCTCGAATAACCTTCTTCTGCAGCACAAAGATGGTATTGATATCTATATGGCTGCAAACAATGCAGAGCACAATCCCCCGGACAACCAGTAATGCGGTTGGTACGTGACTCATGCTGAGATCCACGAATTCCTGGAAACGCTTACAGGAAACGAAGAAGTCAATAAGATCAAGACTAGATTAGTACAGGGAACAAATACACCAACAACAAGAACAAATAGGGGGACACCAAACCTTATCAATAAATCCCATAATAACAATTTGGATATCATAATAAATAATGTGGTGATTGAACAGGTTGCAGTAGCTCTAAACCTGGGTATTCTCTTTGAAGAGAAACTCAGGTTTGAAAAACATATCAATGCCGTTATATATAATATAATACTTATTCTATAAAAACAATTAGATATTTATTACCAATTGTTTTTTTGGAGGTACCCATGTCCTATCGTCCCTATATATCGCCTTGAAAGCCGCACTGCGGAGGACCGCCACACATCCAGATGGTGGTGATGATATCCTAATTTGTGGCGTGTCGTTGGAAGATGAAACAGCTATTCGGAACACTCCCCGTGATAAATGCAGTAGAAGACACACAATGAAGCGACGTCTCTACGCAACACCAAGTGATCCAGCCGTTCACAGAGCACTGGGTGCGCAACAATTCCAGCTGCTCTGCGTTGCACGCGGACTAATGGATCGTGATGATACTGGGGTGCGCGAGACCAGAGATGACAGCAATACTCCATGTGTGGCCGGACCTGCGCTAGAATGTGGGCGGCTTGAAGTATTGCCGTTCTCTATTAATGATGCCCAGGTTCTTCGAAGCCAGTTTGGCTTTGTCAGATGACCGCAGAATTGGCAATCGCTCTAGATTTCGAGACCCAGTATTCCGATACGAGGTGAGGCTGTAAGGAAAGTGATGTCGAAAAGCGGTGATACGACAAATGGGTTTTTAGTGGTAAACGCGCAAACTTGAGTCTTCTGGGGGTTAAATTGGACAAGGTTCAATTTAACCCATTCCGCGACCTTCTCAAGAGAGAAGACACGAAAGTAGACACAAATTTATTCCGGCTCTGGTCGACGATTTCCCGACCAGTATTATCGTCTGCATAAGTACTATGTTGGAGGTCCAACATATCATTGATATGCAGAAGAAACAGTGTAGGAGATGGCCTATTTTACTATTCAGGTTTTCGGTATTTATCAGTGTTTCTGATAGCCTTTAAAATATCTGCTTACATTAAAAGAAATTGATAAAATCAATACTGATTTTATCAATTTCTGTATAGTTATAATCTATGAAATTGTTTTTTTTAAATCACTGACTGTTTCTGACTTCAATAAAATATTTCTTTCTTCCACTGCATTGTGGTGTTGGAGAGTCGGTTGTTTACGAAAATCGCAGATCCCTCCGAGTTCCGGCCCGGCGGTGACTTTACAACTTTTAAACCCCTTACAAATGAAACCCCGCCCGGACGCTATTTAAACTAGGAGAAATCCGGGGAAACCCGGATGGATGGCAACCCTAGGAAAGAACGTAATCTGATTCGTTATCAAAACACATCTCTCCTCTCCGCTTTGGTGGAAACCGGGCCTAGTTCACTATCGGGTCACGGGTGGCATCTTCATATGAATAGAGAGGTATTTTTGTGAACCTCATATCAGTAGGTCTGTCGTACCTACTGATATGAGATATAATATCAAAAATAATTCATAATTGGCATGATCAATAAAACACATGGGCAAAATACTTTATCTAGGATTAAATACATTAAACATACAGATATATATTTAATTACGTAAATAACTGATACATGATGAAATACTCTTTTGATAGATAAATGATACAGTTGTTATTTGCGATATCTTTCTGGAATTCTATATACAGTGTTCACATATTATATTCTAGTTCGTTTAAAGGTCAACTATTAAGTGTTATTTTCTTGAGTGATTTGAGAGATCGGCGCGCATTTCTTTGACGAACGCCGTACGTCAAACATACGCGGCGCCGCCATGCGCTCCCAGGGGAGCGTACAAACGTTTGATCTTGAACTCACTTGAACTACTTTCATTACAATAAATTACACAATTAGTTTTATTTAAGATATAGTTGCTAACTGAGGACATTTTATTCGTATGACTGGGCACACGTGACCAATAGATACGGGAAGTCCAAAAAATCAAGAATAACCACACGCGTCTTAATCCTTCTAGAAAGTTTTTTTTTAAATGATACATGAGTTAATAACAGCTGACTATAATAATATGCATTAAGTAGATAAAAAAGCGATATTAAATGAACGCACGGGTACTTAGCTAAGTACGTAAGCTACTTAACCGTAATCATAAAAATACATAATTCTCTGAAATAAATAAATTTTCCATAATTTGATTTCGGAACAAAGTACCAATATGTAATCTAGCAAAGAGAATTTAAACGTTCATAATCTAGAAGACGGGCGCTAGCGTAGGCACTGAATCCTACCGCAAATATCGTCGCAAGAAAGGCGGAATTACTGAAGCGCCAAAATAGGCATATTGAGTTATATAGATATTCGGAATCAGCGTTTTTTTCTGCGTCGATCAGTCTAGGTCCCATAGCGATACGAGCACTATTTTGGCGTTTCAGTAAATGGAGAAAAAGGGGATTTTTCATCAGCCAGAGTCCTTAAACGACACTTTTTTGGCATTTTATTCGTGCCTGTCACCTAAGTATTTTTGGACTACTTGAAACAAACATAAAAGTTAGTATAAGTAATTTTGAATTGAAGTATTTATAATAAGTAAGGCTTGTAAGAAAATAAGTCTTTCCATTTTTACGCAGGAAGCGGCGTATACGTAATTTTGCCTTACTGTTATTGAGCAAGTTTTTGACTTTCAGTATCTATACTATGAAGTAATATTTTAGCAAAAGTTATAGAAGTAAAAATAGAAAGCTGGTCAATACGTCATTTACGTCGCTAAAGTAAAAAATATGGAATACTGCAAAACCTGATTAACCCGCACGTACGCCGCGTATCAGTCAGTCTGCTCGACAGAGCCACTGAAAGTGTGCACACGTGTTTCGGTATTTGTAACAACGACATAGATTTTAAATGCATGGAAGATTCCAAAGAAATAGATATTATTAATTTACAGGAAAATGGAAAAGTAACCGATGAAATTAATTTTATTAACATAGGAATGCATATACAGGAAGACCAAAAAAGCTATGAAGGAGAGATTTGTAAAGATAGGAAAATACCTGAAATAAATGAAACAGTACAAAATGAATCGCATATACGCGAAAACGCCAATTTGGATAATAAGATAAGTGGAGATGAAAAAGATGAGATAAGAACTGACAATCATAAAGATAGTAACCAAGAGAAGCATGAAAATGTTACAAAAAATGATCATGATGAATACATAAAAAATAAGCGGTTGAGACAACAAACAAGAGAGAAGTACGTACTCTTTGTCAGATAATGAAGATTTTGTATAGAGTTCTTCGTCATGGGAACATTCATCATCTGGATCGGTACCCGATGGTACGAAGAAAAGTAAGAAATCAAAGAAGAAAAATGAGAGATCGAAGAAGACTACGAAATCGAAGATTCAAGAAGAGGAGAATGAAGTTTCTGAAGTTGAGGGTAGAGAAAAGAAGAAACAGAAGAACAAAAGAAAACAAAACAAAGCCAAAAAAGATTCCGGGCCAAATGAGTATGTAAATTCTAAAGGAAAAGTTATTACAGCCAAAGAAATGAAACAAAATCACTGTAATTCACAAAATTGCTCTAACGCATGTTACGAAATAACTGATGAAAAGAGAAAAGCGATATTTTTACATTTTTGGGGTTTATTGTCTGAAAGACGTAAAGACTGGTTGGTAAGCCATTCTAAAAAGATGGGTGTGAAAAGAAAGCGAGAAGATACGGCTAAGCGTACCAACACTTTCTAATTACTTTATTAACGATGGTGAAGGGCAAGCCCAATTGTGTCAACAATTTTTGGCTTGTACACTAGATCTCAAGCAAAAAACATTGTACAATACAGTAAACAACGCATCATTTGGTAGAGCAAAAGAAGATATGCGTGGAAAACACGAACCCCAAAATAAAACCCCAAATTTTGTTACCGAAAAGGTACGAACATACATAAAGGAATTACCAGGTTTGCCTTCACACTACTGCAGGAAAATAGCACAAGAACAGAAAAGAAAGGAAAATAGCAGAGAAGAGACTCAGCTTATTACTATATTGTGACTCATTTCCGGGGCAAAATAAAAATAAGATAGTATTAACATGTTTAAATGAAATACTTAAGAAGTGTAACATTCTTCTATCAATTTAAATAAATTATTTGACTCTATGCACTCCATTATAAATAAAAGCTTATGAGGCATTATAGTGTGGGCACCGTCGCAGTGGAGCACAATTTTTACTATGTCTAGGAAGTCACCAAGACCATATACCACCAATTATGCTGATTTTAACAATTGGGACACAGTTGCTGAAAAATATTTTAAAGGTAATTTAACCGGAAAAAATAGCAATTTGAGGACAGTAACATTTAAGAAATCGGTGGCAAATATGGCTTTTGTGAAATGCTCTATGAATCCAGATGCGCAAACAGAACAAATCGAGATAGTGAAGAAAAATAACCTACAGCTTAAACCATGCTACAAAGCAATGCAACAATTTGCAAAAAGAAATACACGGATCTGAACAAATTGTGCTCAAATAATGTGATATCAACTGTGTATCATACGAAATATCGAAGTATGAATAATGATCCCAAAGTTCAAAACTGCTTGGCTGAAACAGACGAGGAAGATGAAGTATTGGCCTAAGATTGAAATGGATCCAACTCACCATTTGCTATTTTATACTGGTTTTTTTTAAATACCGTCGAAAAAGTTTATTAGTTAATGAAGATTGTATTGATTAGAAATTTATTTTATTTTATTTTTAAATGTCAAAGACTGAAAGAAACGTTGATTCTCATTTTATTTCTATTTCAGTAGTTGATAATTTTTTGTAATAGGTAGGTACTTAGATACCAATCTCTAAGATTCTAAATATTGTTAAAAAAAATACGAATCAACAGCTGTATTTTAATTTACTTCTCGAAACTATTTCCCTCTTAACTCAAATAGGAGGCCTTTGCCCAGCTATCTATCTAATTTAAGAACTGAGCTCTTATCAGAGGAGGCAGCGCGGCTCTAGCCCATCTCAATGCCCTACTAATTTACGTAACATTATTTAAAAAAAAATGAATTTTCACAATCTTAAGCAATTAAGACTTTACTCTTAACACATTAGTAATGGAGTATACGTTATTAATTATGGTTCAAGTAACTTTAATTTTGGCACTACAGTGTTTAAGTAGCTCTTATTGTGTATTTACTGCAGTTATAAGTAGTTTTAAAGGTATGACTAGACAAAAGTAATTATCTCTTACGTCTTTTTACTCGAAAAAACTAAAACAATAACCCACCTTTAAGGATTTTAAGTGATTCAACATAATGTGCCGATCACTTTTTAAGTTGATTTAACATGATGAAACCAGACTTGTAAAAGTCCTTCCAGTAATTTAAGATTACGAACATTACATTATTGTTATAGTTCCAGAAAATTTGTCGTTTTCCAATTTATATACGAAAGAGTTATAAGTAATTTTGATTGCTATAAATATTTGAATCAAATGGCGGTTAAGAAATTTTGCTTTACTGTAAATTGAAGTCATTTTTACTTAAGCGCCACTATATCACAAACCAACAGTCCAATTAATATGGTTTGTACTTCTGGACATAGAAAATGATAAATTAATAAAAGTTTACCTTGACGTCATCGAAATTCGTGTGATGGGAAAAAAATTATGAATTAAAAACGAAAAAAAAATCTTTAAACGGCTTTTTCTCGAAATGGTCATTTGGAGCTTCAGTATATTTGCCTTTCCTGCGACGATATAACGAATAGTACCTACAGGTCTTACTCTTGTCGCACGCCGCGCCGTATCCGGTCAGAACTTGTGACTAGCTCCCAGTGATTAACATTGTGTTTTTTAAATATATAATGAGGTTGTTTGAAATGTTACCTATTAGTTAAATGTAGACTATTTCAATTATTTCCTTTAATTCAAATTCAAATATTTTTATTCAAAATAGGATGTGACATCACTTATTGAAAGTCAAAAACTACCATCCATTCCAAAATTAATGCCTCAGACCTGAGAAGAATGGGCGCAACAAACTCAGCGGGCTTCTTTTTTCATCGAATAAATATGTTTACAAAGTAATATTGTACAAATAAACTTATTATTTAATAGCCTGAGGGCGGTCACTCCATTCCCAATCTGTGGTATCATTAAGAAAGTCATTTATGTTATAGTAACCACACAAACGTTTTTTAACAATTCTTTTGAATAACGTAATACTTTTTGTTTTAAACATTTTCTGGGATCTTGTTGTAAAAGCATATACATCACCCCACAAAAGACTTACTAACTCGACTTAGTCGAGTAGTAGGCATTATAAGTTTATGTCTGTTCCTGGTGTTAACATTATGGTTATGACAGTTTCTGGCCAATTCACTTATGTGCCTATGAGCCAATTTTCAGATGTTTAATATTATATTTATGGTAGTTCTACCTGTGTTCATTTATTGTTGCCATTGTAACTCTTCTTAGTGAAGTTCGTCAAGTGAAATCACACTCGTGAAAAAGTAAATCTGTGTTTCTCTACTACTCCGTACTAGAAATAACAAACACGCGATTTCAGCACAGCCGGATTCACCTTGAAGACTGCTGAAAAGAGCGCCACAAATAAATGGAGAGCCGGTTCTTTCCTTTGCAATACAAAAACTGAGATTTTGTTTGTCATAAATAAAGGTTAAAGAGCGGTGCCTCCCAACACAGGCGATAAGCTTAACGGGAGACACCTGCCCTTAGTTTTTAAGTACTTTTTGTTAAAGAAATAAGCAAAGAAAAGAAATAAACAAATTTAAATTTATAAATTTACTACAATAAGCCGCGACCATAAGATGTAGTATGTTTTTAGTAGATATATGATAATTTGGTAATTACTTATCCGGAACCTATATTATTTTGACTTACGTTTTATAAATACTTATATATTCGCAATACAAATATGACAATTCATACAATGAGCGGGCGCCGGATACTTAATTGATATGACAAAACAACGTTTGTTGGGTTAGCACTTGTACTTTTATATAAGACTAACAGTACGTTCGTCTTCATATCTTTACGGAAAGCGAATTTCTAGCCTGTCAATAAGGCCAGATTATATTGCTCTTGAAAAACAGACGTCGGAAAACTATTCCATAGCATAGTTCAATGCTATTGTCAATAGTGTACAGTTAAGTTATATTCACATCTTACAGAAATATGTCCTAGCACAGCGCTTGAGCAGTCTTGTTGAATAGGGAAAAGTTAAAAATAGGAACTCAGTTGAGCAAGTCGTTTAGTTAGCGATCGTTACTCTTTGGTATAAAATATGAAGCCACTATTATCGCACACTGCTTAATGTCTGTGCCAGGTCTTATAATACTACACCTAATATTGATAGTGTTTCTCTATGCACGTAATATAATATTAATTATACATTTGAAGTGATTACCCCGCCCATACATTCATAAGGTTCTTTACCTCTAATAAGTTATCACTTAACAGCGATGCCCTCAGCCTAAGCCCTTCTTAATCTTCTGCTAACGCTATTCCCAGCAAGATAAACACAGTTGTAACGTTAAATCACATTTAATTAATGTTTACAATACTATATCTTAGACAAGCATTATAAGTTTATAGACATTTATAATATTGAATCAGTAAAATAGAGAATTAATGAATTTTACGTCAAACCACAAAAACATTGTTCACTGTCTACTTCAGAAGAGATTGCTACGAACACACATTGATTCTATGTCTGTTACATTATATGACTCTCGTCCAAACAATTTATATTAATACACATTATAATAATGAGTTGATAGTTCTATAATAACAGGCACAATTTAATGAGTTATTTGTGATCACTTTTACAGATAAATTTCCTTACAATATAAATTAATAACACATAAATTACTTAAAATAAAATTAAATAAAAGCTACTACCTATGGTCCGACAACTTCGTGCGCGACCGTTCCACGGGGTGTCAGCGGGTAGCGGGTGTTGCGGGGAAGGGCATCGCGTGAGACTGCCGTGGAACGGTCGCGCACGAAGTTGTCAAACTATAGTTGTCATAAGGACATAAATTCGATATATACAAAAATAAAACTTAGTTTGCAAATGAAAAATTAGTTATTAATTAGCACTGGAAAAATAATGATCCGGGATTTCTAACATTAAAAAAAACATATAAGCTATTTGACTAGGAATTGATATATTTATTCACAAACACACCAGTAATGGTTCCATTTTCACAGGGGCAAGTTACGTAAGGAATTACGAAATAAACTATTAGAGAACAGTTGCTAGGAGATCAACACGATCTTATACTTACCAACTAATACATAATTTATAACCGACCCTTATATGAAACACAACATTGCCTACTCTTCCAAAGATTCACTTTAATATAATATAATATAAATTGTCTATGTATATATTATATAAAAATAAAATTGAATTTTTCTTTGCGAAAATCAATGTCAATGTGAAAATCGGGGTTAATGTGTGTCTGTTATTGTGTGTAAGTCTGGCTAAAGTCGAAAGCTGCTCATTTTGACGGGTCTTTCACTGGCAAGCAGGTCATGTTTTACTTTATAACTTGAATTAGGGTTTCGCGCTACAAAATTATAAGCCCAGGAAATCGTGAAAGAAATCCGGTTTAATTAACATGCTGCACAAACGACCTGCACGCAGACAAAGTCAAAAACAACAGCGCTGCGACCCCGCTCGCAGTGAGGCCCGTTACGTTGTGCTTGAATTGATTGTACATTGTAATGGACATTTATTTCAACTATCTTTAGAGCAACAAACAACAGAAACAAGATTATTTTTAAATAATTCGCATTGGTTATTAAAATTGGTTGGTCATTTATTTTAAATAAAGGTATAGGAACATAATATATGTTGTCTTAATGAGTTTACATTGTTATGTTTTTAAAACTTCAATACACTTTGTTACTTCTTTTCCTAGCCTTAAAGTTGTTTCTTTGCATGTTTAACATTTCACGAATTAATTTTGAAATAAATCTAACGACGTGCATATACGACGAACACACGTTCACCGACGGGCAGTAAATAATGCATATCAGGCTTTAGAAACAGAATAATGATCAGCTTCATTCTGCAGTCTTGTGCGTTTGTTTAATAAGCGATGCAGTAACTTTAGGTACCTAAACTGAATCACTAAAATTCGTACCATGAAGTGCCTTTTACTGAATGGCGTTTGGATCGCTTATGAAAAAAGAGCGAAATAAATTTGTCTGTGGTCCGCGGTGTGAGAAAGAGATGACGCTCTACAGTCGTTGCATAAGTTTGTCTCTCTTACACTAACCATATGCGTTGCGTTTCAAAACCTAAAATATGATTTTAGTGTATTTTTTCCGTAGAAAATACTAAAAATACATTTAAAAATTGCGCTTTATAGCGTCAAATTATAAACCACTAGCTGACTCAGCAAACGTTGTATTGCCGATATTAAAATCGCGATACAAAAGTAACTGTTGATCGTAGATGGGTGAAAATTTGAAGCTGTATCTATTTTTTAATGCTGACTCATAATCCAACAAAAAAAATGTCAAAAAAATTCAAAAAAAAAAATTCGTGTGGACCACCCTTAACATTTAGGGGTATGAAAAATAGATGTTGGCCGATTCTCAGACCTTCTCAATATGCTCACAAAATTTCATGAGAATCGTTCAAGCCGTTTCGGAGGAGTACGGGAACGAACATTGTGACACGAGAATTTCATATATATATATATATATATATATATATATATATATATATATATATATAAACCATTAAGCCCTTTTTTTACTTATTAAATAATAGTAATATAAATCAATGCAGTTCTTTGAATTACAAAATAAATGTTTGCTTAGATGTTTTCGTAAAAATAACGAATTATGAACGCACCTTCATTGATGTTTGATTTGACAGGATTTTAATTTAATTCGTTCTTGCGAACAGGCATATAGCCCGGGCTCTTACTGCCTCGTCTTTAGTATTTTCATTTTTGGTATTTATTTACAGTATTTTCTTTTACAAAAATGTCAAAAAAAGTATTCTCACCTCATCTTTCATTAATAAAATTTTCCTTTTCTGTATCTTTACACTGTTTTTTAAAGTTATTAACAACACGATTCACTTTTCTCTAAGGAAGTAGCAACTTTTTTCGAATCGATCACTTTGACACATAAGCTATCCAGTTTAGGTTGAAATATTACCTCATGGTACGAATGAATGAAGGAACTAAATCAGTTTGCCATTCAATTGACATCATTTTTGACATTCAATTGACATCACTTCGATTTAATCAGTTGATTTGACGTCAACCTAAATTAGATAGCTCTAATCACGTCGTGGTACGAAATAGCAAAGCAGTTCATTTTAGGTTGTCAATTGAATCGCAATAAGAGTTTATGGTAGGCCCACAGGCACAGTAGACGTAGAGGTGCGGTAAACAGCCAGTGAGTACCGATAGCTGACAGATGACCTTTACGAGATATACCTTATCGTTTTTATTGTAATTAAGTGACGGCCAATTGAATCTGATATTAAACGTAGTGACCATTAAGTTGTCTCGAGATACAATATGACCTAAAACGTAGCGTCATTCTACAACCCCAATACCCTGAGACTTGCGGACGTGTCATATGCCTTAGTGACAAGTAATACACTTGTATACACGCGGCTTGTGCCTCAAGCACTGCTGTTATCAGTGAGAGTCCGGAAGCCCACTTCACGTGGTATGAGTGGTGCCGCTACGACGAAGGCCGCGGCTTCATCCAGTTCTATCCCCATATGGTACAGTTTGTACTCGATTTTCGAATTAGCATTTTATTCTGGCCAAGTGAATCATACGCCTCTGAAGAATGCAAAGGTTGTGTGTAAAAGCTACAGCTTCAACAGAAAGTAAAAATAAAGTATTACACAAATAAAATTTGAAAAACAAAATTTTATGATAGATGCGGGATTCGAACCCACGATCTCCGGCCTTCCGTGCCGGTGCTTTAACCAACCGAGCTAACCGTTCGGGTACCGCCTCGTTATAAAACTACTCTCAGGTTGTGGCTTCAGAGTTGAACAAATCAAACAGAATTTTATAACGAGGCGGTACCCGAACGGTTAGCTCGGTTGGTTAGAGCACCGGCCCGGAACGCCGGAGGTCGTGGGTTCGAATCCCGCACCGTTCATAAAATTTTATTTTTCAAATTTTATTTGTGTATTAATCCTAGAAGTGAGGGTTATCACTTTAAAAACATAACAAATTATAAAGTATTACGAATATAGTTAATGAACAAGTTGTAATCTCTACTGTTTCCTGTAGTTCCATGTGCATTATTTACTGCCGCCTACTGTATCTGAACCTTGACAGATTAGTATATATAATTTAGTTATTATTATAATATACTTCTACATACGTAAAAAAAATATTTTATAGGGATCGTTCATTAAACCTACATCGACAACAAACAACCATAGTGCAGGTTGTTTGGTGAACGATAATAAATTCTACTGACTTAATGTTATTACATTGTCTTTTACAGCCTCTGTCTTGTATTTGAGTAAATTTAAAATATTCTTCTACGACATTGAATTATATATAAACTCCGTGAGATGTTAACTTGTAAAACAATTTGCACTTATTTTTAAATTAACTTCCTTATTCCACATTGAGTATATAAAACTAAAGTCAATATTCTGGAAGGTCTCAATACGTATTCTGTGATGTTCTATCTCTGTTTTCATAATTGTACATGAAAGAGACAACAATACTTTTAATAACGCATAACGTCTTGAGACCCTTTTTGCAATACGGACGTCAAATATTTATAACAATACAGTGTCACATTTATTTTATTTAAAATTATAATAAATAGGGTATAGGGTCTGTAAGAATATCACATTACGCTCTATCGACTACCAGAGTACACTGCTACACATGCTGTATATTGTTTCACAATTGATTTACGCGGATTCCTGTCGCGGAGTAGAAATTATATCGGACATTGAGCCATTAGGTATTGCCAGACACATTAAACACGAGAGCTTTAAATACTTTTGTCTCCCTCACGCAGGGTGACTCACAATTATAAAAAAAATACACGTAGTGTGTAATACGATGTGTTTTACAAAAGGAAGCTGCCAGATTTATTGATTCTTATATATCTAGATGTTATCCGTATTTATGTTGTCTTCATTGGCTATTTATCACTTATACATGGATATGTTTGCACAATTGATTTAAAAATTTTAATATAAATAATTGTGCCTGGGGAAGACTGCATGCGGTTCCTTATAACTAGGGTCGGGTTGATTGCGATACCTTCGGGCGAGCCAGACTGCGACCACCTGGAAATATACGAAACCTTTATTATGGAAATTGGAAAGATTATGAAAATATTTTATTTTTTAATAGGAATCCTACAGGAAAAGTACTTCCATCCCATTTACAATAATAATCCCGATAATAAGAAACCACTTAATGAGGTTTATTCCACAATATAAATATTACAAAATAATATGATTTGAAATCAAAACCCCCAAAACTAACACTTGAATTAGTTTAGACTTTAACCCCCTTATTCATAATGGTCCGCTAACTTAAAACAGCCGCTAAGGAGTGTTTTTTCTCATTCTGACTTAGGTCAATGGAAGAAAACAGAATGAGAATTAGCAATGCTTTAAGTTAGCAGACTATTATGAATAAGGGGGTAAGTACTTATATAATTTGAGTAAAAGAAAAATCTAGAAACAATATATTATTAACATGTCAAAGATCTCCAGCGTCACCAATGATCTAATAATTTCATCATGATACAATATTATATTATTATGACGAACATCGTACTGACATGCGTGGTAAGATAAAGATACTATCTGGACTGTAACAACAAACATGGAGCTACTTTGATAAGAAACATAGATATGTCAAAACACTCGTTATCAGAACTACAAATATATACTTTAGAACGAAAGCAATTGGAGGCTATTTTAAACAATATTCAAAGCACTGCAAATGATTTACGTATCAACTAGTAAAATAATGGTTAAAGCGGGAGTTAATTTAACAGATAGATTATAAGTTTTGTGTATATTTTACTTTTTATCTTTATATAATGTATTAGAATATCATTACTTTTATATGATGTATTAGAATATTACCTAGTACTTATTTGTTTCATAATATGTATACTGGGTAATTTTGCTTTTAATAAAAACTTATTATTAATATTATTATCTTTAACTGCGAAAACCCCGCCATTAAACAACATTAAATACTTCTTTGACATTTGGCGAAATTTCTTTCAAGCTTTTGGATATAGACAAATCCGAACATTGCTATTATTAAATTATTTTTAACCGACTTCGAAAACGAGGAAGTTCTCAATTTGATTGGTATTTTTTTTATGTATGTACACCGATTACGCTGAGATTTATGATCCGATATTCGTGATTCTTGTTGTTTGATGCGGAATGTTTGCCATTTGGTCCCATAAAAATATGACATAGTTTGGTCCAGTAGATTTCATTTTAAGAACAGTTTTCTTTACGTGGATGATGTTATTATAGTTTGCGTACTCTTTTTTTAGGAGTTTTCATTAATTTGATTATATATTATTATTATAAACATGTTTGCCGATAAGTAGGTAGGTATTAGGCTACCTGTCATTCATAGCTAATAAACGTTCTTTATGATATTTCATTATTATTATCATTTTATATTGTTTAAGGCACACAGAACCTTTCCTAGGCCTACCAATATCTACTTACGTGAAAAATATACTATTTTATATAATATGTTGTAAAATAAAAATAAAAAAACCGACGTTTAAAAGACCGACTTCAAAAACTCAAAAGTATAAAATAACTCAAAAGAGATATAATTTAATACACCTCTTAGGTATGCAAATCTTATACCATTAATATTAATAAAATACTATTATTTGTATGTGCTACCTATTGATAGGGTTTAAGTTAATTTATACTTTTGAGTTTTTGAAGTCGTTTTTTCATTTCATATTAGGTAAAAGTTTGTTATTATATTAATTTTTTAATTGTTAAAAAAAATATCAGTTAAGTACAGAAAAGAAATATTTATACATGCCATAATGCTTGTCGTTAGTAAATAAGCCAACATATAGTTTTGGTGCTGCAAAATTAAATGCTCAAACATGCTATGTAACAATGCAAATGAAGAAAAATAAGAAAGCTGGCACGTGCAGTGTTAGCATAGTAAAGTGCATGCGTTAGTGCTATTAGAAGTTCCAGAGCTTGAAACCCATCCACCTTTGTTAGATCAGTCCATAGAAGTCATTCATAGAAATGCACTCGGGTTAGCGCGCGGGTCCTTCTGGTTACGATACCTTACTGTTAACCACACACCAACAAACTGTAACGTAATCCGCCCTTCGTTAGTGACAACACTGGATTAGTACATAATACAGATTGGTAAAAGTCCAATAACTCAGAGAACAGAACAAAAAAAATATATATTGACCATAATGAGAAGCTACATATTTTATAGTGTTTTATTTTGTTACATATTAAGATACGGAACGAGCAAATGGGCCACCTGATGGTAAACGGCATCACGCCCAGAATAATGATAATACTTATATTACCACATTCCACACCTCTATAATACGTCTTTCCCAGGCTTTGATATTTTCTTCCTTAGTTCAAATAATATTATTCTAAATGTTAAATATTATAGATTATATATTATCATACAATAATTACATAAAAAAAACCACTTACAATAATACCCAGACACACACTCAAACACACACACACATTGCAATATCTGTTTTAACTCAATCAGTTATTTAAGATATTAAGATTATTGTTGTTCTGCTTATTACACTATCTAGCTAATAAGTGATGTAATTTGCTGTAACATTTTATGCAATAAATAAATGATTTCATTCGCAACGTATTACTAACGGACCTAAGGGGTAGTACACCGCCATACCACAACTATCACATCACACTTTGTACAATACAATTTATATTGCTATATTTTGTCAATACTGCACATACAGTGAACGTAGGGTGCGACGTGTAGGGTTTTTCGAAACGTGGGATAAAAGAAAGCCATTTTAAACAGCTTTGAAATAACACTACAGGCCGCTTTACCTAAGGACCGCTCTGCTCAAGGAGGATTACCTATTAAACTAATCAAACAACGGAAAACATTTTGAGTAATAAAGCCATAGAAAATCTAAGCAATAGATATGGCGCCATAGCCCCATCTTATTGAATTTAAACATCTCATTTTCATTTACTGAACATCTCAAAATAGCCTCTTAAAAAAGTGAAATTCCACCCTATATAATACAATGATCTTATAAAAGTGCTGTCTGTGTTCAAATCTCTTATTTACAACATATCAATTACATTATAAATTATATCATGTACATAGCTTATTAGTATTGTATATACTTACCTCAGTGAAACTGAAAACCAGTCCAATACCACCACATAGCTTGAAAGCATAGTCAATGGACTCCTTCAACCGTTCCATGCATGGAGTACATTGGCACTCCTCTGTCACAGCCATGTTGTTACAACATATTTTCTATGAGAAATAAAAGAAGAGAATGCTTTATAAGAACTCTTTTATTTATTACTAAAACTGAATATTTGTTTGTGTAGGAGGATCTCTGAAAGTGACTGAATTTGATAGTCATCAAAAAGGACGGAAACACTTCTGTGATTCTTCTGCTGTTGCAAGATAGTGTGTGTGGCAGTGATTACCATCAGGTCGCCGGTACACTTATTTGTCCTCTTATTACACAAGAAAAAAAAATTAGGAGAGGTGAAGCTAGGTATACATTCTACATTTAGATTGGGTATGTACTGAAACTGAGCAAAGTCATAAGGTACCTAGAATAGCTTGTATAAAAGGTGTAGGCAGGCATTATTGTATGACTTCTAGTAATACAAATATTTTGTGATAATCATATTTAGTAAGTACTTATCTGTTTCTTCTTTGGAATTTATATTCAAACTTCAACTAATTATAGTATCTTTAAAATAGGGTAGTATTATTATGTCCAGACTAATTTGAAATCTTAAATTTTAAGCATGTTCTACTTTATGAAATTATAGCAATGCTCTTATGCTTCCTCTCTGCTGCAACTTTGCAAGAGAAGTGGACCAAAAGCGTATAATATGTACATTTGCCCCTGAAGAATCTTTGAGCAGTTCTTTTATCTCTTATAAGGAATTTGAAGCATTATGGGAGGCAATGAAATAAGAATATGTCCATGGTCTGATACTACAGCAGGCTGCTGAACGTAGCTGTGTGAAGCTAGACATTTTGATGAATGTTGGCTGATGGTATTAATCTGAACGAAACATATTATGTAAGATAACTATGACTTACATCAACAATATCACAAGAGGGGTAGTCCACAGTTGCATTTGGTTGGGTGGCTCTACTCTTGAAGCTGCAACATTGAAATCTTTCTTGCACCTGTTCCTTCACATCCAAGTCCACTTTATTCCAGCCCTTAATTTATATAAAGACATGTTAATAAGTAACAATTTTTAATGCTATCTCAAATTAACTAACTAAACTAACTAATACCATGTAAGATTTATCAAAGGGTCGCAAATGGAAAATGTGCTACATGATACAAGAAGTGTAACCAAATAATGAACATGTGACATCACATGATGGAAGTCAAACTTAAAAAAAAATAGGTCTAACCTATGCCCCTTTGAATAGTCAGTAATCTTTTGACAATAGCTGTAATATACATAATAAATTAATTTGTGTGAAGCTGAATTCAATATTTGAACTGTGTTTCAAAGTTAATTTATCAGGTATTTTATATAATGCAATTACTGTGGATTTTATATAAACCAAATGATCTATTAACCTTAAACATTGACTTCTTTTAAAGCGAGCCTCCAAAGGCATATTCAATATGTGTACACCTTCCTTAAAGGCCGGCAACACTCTAGTGATTCCTCTGGTGTCGCAAGAGAATGTGGACGGCGGTGATCACTTAACACCAGATGAGCCAGCACAAACAAACGTACGGGACGTTTGTTTGTGCATAAAAAAAATCAATAATTATGAAAATTTCAATAACATAAGTGGGTTGTTTTACATCTTATCTATTTGCCTAACATTGTATTGCAGTCTGTACCTACCAAAATAATTGTTTGTAAGTACCTACTTTAATTGTTAAAATGTTAATTTCTCATGTAAGTTATTTAAACCTAATCTGTGCAAAAGATATATATTGATGTTATACCAGGAGCAACAATTTTTAATTTTTTTATTTTCTCTTTTATTATATTTAAACATAATAATGTAACAGATAAATAAAGTAAATAAATAAACAGCAGGCTTTTTGAATATCCAATTCCTTATAATTTTTGAAGTAGAACTTCTTTATGCAAACTTAATTTGTAAGTTTGTGTAAGTAAGCTACTAACTAAAGCTGAACAATATCCATAGTGACACCACACGAAGAACACTACTTTAATCTTGCTTCTGAGTTTTAAACAATATTTTATAAACCGCATAAATTCGAGAACCACATTGCCCATTAATTTTAAATATGTATGGTCTCTGCTTTCAATTCAACTGCAAAATATATTCCTTAGCAAGCCCACCCCCAATTTTCAAAAACAGTTACAAACAAAAGAATTCTTAAGGGTTTTGTAAAGCATTTGTTAATAAAAATATCATAAAAAAATATGTTTAACTAACATCATAATATAATATAAAATAAATTTAATATATAAAATAAATTTAATATATTTTGATTAATTTGACATTTTTTAAATTAATAAATGATTATTAAATTTATTTAATCATATAATTTATTTTATTAAATATAGGTTTATTGTTTAAATACTTAAAAAATACCTGTTGTGCTAGCATCTCCTGTTGGTCAGAGTTAACTCCAAGGCAAGCACATGCAATAGAAAACTGCACAAGGAACAAAAGGAAGAGTATCACCATATACTGAGCTCAAAGTCAAGGTTACTTATTATTTGTAAATATGAGCTCTGCTTTTATAGTTTGCTGCGAAATATTTTGGCAGCAAATTATTAACAAGCAGATTATCAACAATTTACATAAAATATTATATCGATCATAATTTTAAAGTAATAATATCTCGGTTTATCTTTCCACACATTTGGGTGCCAAGCCTAGGGGTAAGCCTCTAGTCAAAATCTAAAACTGTCAACAGAGCCTGGAAAGGAGCATGATGAACATAATGATAATTTAACGGAGGCTTACCAGGATCAAGAAAACTGAGGCAGTGACCAATGTACCATAAAAAATAAGGCTCAAATAAAATAAACAGAACACATCAATAGATTTCCCAAAGAAAAATTGACAAAGGTAATATTGAGC
The DNA here is from genome assembly GCF_905404315.1 of Leptidea sinapis. Taxonomy (NCBI): domain Eukaryota; kingdom Metazoa; phylum Arthropoda; class Insecta; order Lepidoptera; family Pieridae; genus Leptidea; species Leptidea sinapis. The sequence goes on along the minus strand of NC_066288.1, from coordinate 1,791,981 downwards.
CCTTAGGAGAGAGATGGCGGGTTGGAATTAGTATTTGTGCAGTTGCCTATCTGCTGCACAACTAGAATATGTAAGGATCCTATGGTATATGTAGATATTTCCTTGGCATCCTATAAATGCAAAGCAATGGCTTCTAGACAAGTCTATGATATAATTATACACATTTCAGTCAAATTATGAAATCATCATTAGCTGATAAATATAAAAAGGATACAAAAAAGAGCATAACTTGGTGATGTTTTATGGCACCTGCCATTCCTAGCAAAGAAATCAATATAAGAAATATGCCACATGCCATTATTCCTCCCACAATAGGTAAATTTGTCACAATTGATGAGGCTTGCCCATAAACAGCTACAGATATGAGAATAGAGGCAACGACCTGAAAGTAAGAGGCACTTCGTTATTTTTTACTTTTATTTTGCAGTCTTTGTCACCCCATAAGAGTAAAGGTTTCATTGCTTACCACGTATAGAATATTTAATGCTATCAAAGCATTTTTGGAGCATGTAAAACCTCCACACATTTTGAATAACTTATCGATAATTCACTCAGCCAAGAAACGAAGATAAATAGCGTATTGCCAATTTGAAAATTCGCAGTCTTCTTTCACTGAGAACCCAAATTAATCACAGAAAATATTTAATTTAATATTTCAGCCAAGTTGAGAATCGGTGCATACTCAGTGCCGTTAACAGAAAACAGATTTTATGCAAACCACATCTTTATTTACACAATAATAAAAAAAGCCTCTAAATTTTCTTTCCATTTAGTTCAATGACGACTTTGAATATTTTAATAGGTACTACCTACCAAATAATATTTTTACTGTCAAGTGTCAAATACCTTAGAATATTGCTACTATAGAAGTAATCCTCAAGTGCCCCTTAAAGAGATAGCAATCGTTTTGACAGGAGTAGTCTTAGGTGTTGTCATATTAATATTATGACTAAAATCGCCCCTCACGGAATTAAATCGATATCATAATGTCATATACTCAACAGAAGAGAATGTAAATTAATTAAACATAATTAACATTATAATTTATTAATTAGAAGAATGCGGGACAAACATTTCAGCGATTTATTCACGAAGTGCTCCGTGGATTAGATTACGTTTTCCCATTCATCGACGATTTGCTAATAGCCTCTGCAAACGAGACTGAGCATCGCGATCACCTCATAATAATAATAATAATAATTCTTTTATTTCAGGCCAATTACGTCCCATAGTTAACATTTATTATTTATTCTAATTAAAAGTAAACTTAAAAACTAGAAAACCATCTTCCAATCTTCTAAGAACAGTTCTTAGAAGATTGGAAGAAAACGGTATCACTATCAACCCCGCGAAGTGTAACTTAGGACAAACGGGCCACCAGAAGAGAAGATTAAAGCCATTACCGAATATTCAAAACCGAAAACTATAGAAGGTTTAAGACGATTTCTAGGCATGTTAAATTTCTATCGTGAACACATACCGAATGCTGTATCAATACAAGCTCCGCTAAACGCTTACGTACACCATGTCAAGAAACGTGATAAAACAATAATTGAATGGACCGACGAAACATTGCAAGCATTCGAAGAGTGCAAGAATAGTATATCTAAAGCTACCTTACTCGCTCACCCATCACATGATGCCCCTATCGCAATATTCTGCGATGCGTCTGACAATGCAGTCGGTGCCGTCCTACAACAATACATCGAAAATAATTGGCAACCACTCGGTTACTTCTCAAAGAAATTCTCAGAGGCGGAGAAGAAATACTCAGCGTATAACAGAGAACTCTCAGCCGTCTATAAGTCAGTGAAACATTTCAGTAAGATGTATGAAGGACGTGAATTAATTATATTCACAGACCACAATCCCCCTCACATTCACTGTGAATAAAACACATACTGCAAACGAAACGCCACGCCGAACGCGATAATTATAATTCATCAGTGAATTCACAACCGATATTCGACACATCAGTGGAAAAAATAATATAATTGCTGACGCATTAAGCCGCATAGAAACAATAGCAGTATCACCTACGATTACAGCGAGATAGCGTACGCACAAGAGCGAGGCAGCAGCATAACACAACTCATTCAACAAGCAAACTTAACCTTCAAGAAAATAAATGTACCTAACACGAACCTAGAATTATATTGCGAAACATCAACAAGTCTTGCAAACATTCATAAGTGTTTTAGAGACTGAGCGTTTGGAGATTAAATAAAACGACTGCTTGAGTAGTATGAAGACTGTGAGGAATATGTGGAAGATATATTTTACTTCAGCTATACGACATATATACAAAATCCTTAAAACTAGTTAACCAATTACAATTGTTACTTAAAAAATATTAACAAGTTTAGAAAATACACACCAATACTAAAGCTTACATTTTGACCAATAGTTAAACTCTTCATTCAATAAGAATTGAGAATAATATTATGTGTTCTATTTCGCTCTAAAACGAATGCTATCGCAGTAAGCCGGCCAGCGAGCGCTTGTGTAAACTCGCGTCGATCATCAAATTCAAATTCAAATATTTTTATTCAAAATAGGATGTGAAATCACTTATTGAAAGTCAAAAAAAACTACCACCCATTCCAAAGTGAATGCCTCAGGTCTGAGAAGAATGGGCGCAACAAACTCAGCGGGCTTTTTTTTTCATCAAAAATATGTTTTACAATTAAAGTAACATTTACAAAGTAACATTGTACAATTAAACTTATTATTTAATAGCCGAAGGGCGGTCGCTCCATTCCCAATCTGTGGTATCATTAAGAAAGTCATTTATGTTATAGTAACCTTTACCACACAAACGTTTTTTAACAATTCTTTTGAATAACGTAACACCTTTGTTTTGAACATTTTCTGGGATCTTGTTGTAAAAGCATATACATCGCCCCACAAAAGACTTACTAACTCGACTAAGCCGAGTAGTAGGCATCATCAGTTTATGTCTGTTCCTGGTGTTAACATTATGGTTATGACAGTTTCTGGCAAATTCACTTATGTGCCTATGAACATACATTACATTATCAAGAATATATTGAGAAGCAACAGTCAAGATGTTAATTTCTTTGAATTTTGCTCTCAATGATTCTCTAGGACCTAGGTTATAAATAGCGTGAATAGCCCTCTTCTGCAGCACAAATATTGTATTAATATCAGCAGCGTTGCCCCATAGCAATATACCATAGGACATAATACTATGGAAATAACTAAAGTATACTATACAAACTATTTAAGTTTTCTTTAGTGTTAATTCCGCCAATATTTGTCTTTAAAACAATTCGACACGTGTTTCGCCTCTACACGAGGCATCCTCAGGACGTGTTGTCTCGCCAAAATCTGGCACGAGACTGAATCAAATGAGCCGGAAGCCGCTCTTCTATACCCTCTTTGAAACACCTTTGTTACGTGTCTCTTCCGGGGGTAATACGTCACAACAGCCGACCAATCACAACGCGTCATTTCATGGGACGAGGGTATAGAAGAGCGGCTTCCGGCTCATTTGATTCAGTCTCGTGCCAGATTTTGGCGAGACAACACGTCCTGAGGATGCCTCGTGTAGAGGCGAAACACGTGTCGAATTGTTTTAAAGACAAATATTGGCGGAATTAACACTAAAGAAAACTTAAATAGTTTGTATAGTTATGGATTTCCGCAAAGTAACGCCTTATTCAATAAATTTTCTAAAGTATACTAGTCGCGCCGTATCTATGTCAGTTAATTGTCTAATTTTTTTAACCGCGTATGCTGCAGAACTAAGTCTGTTCGCCAATCCTTCAATATGGGGGCCCCATTGTAATTTGGAATCTAGAGTTATGCCAAGAAATATAGCAGATTCCACCGGTTCTATCACCTCTCTGTTTAACAAAACATTTGCATTTACATTTTTGACATTTGGTACGGTAAATTTAATGAATTTAGTTTTCTTGCTATTTAACAATAGGTTATTAGCGCTAAACCAGTACACGATGTCAGATAAAATATCGTTCACTTCGTCATACATAGCTTGGTTTCTTTTCACTTTGAAAATCAGTGAAGTGTCGTCCGCAAACAATACTACCTTATGTTTTTTCTCTTTAAGATTAGGAAGATCATTTATAAGGAAGAGGAACGGTCCAAGAATAGACCCTTGTGGTACCCCCATACTGAGAGGAGTCCCAGGAGATCTCCTGCCATTCACGTCGACCCTCTGAATTCTATTGTTTAGATATGAAGTCAGAAGATCGAGCGAATTTCCTTTTATGCCATAGTGGTATAGCTTCCTGACCAGCGTTGAATATTGAACACAATCAAAAGCCTTAGATAAATCACAGAAGATGCCAAGTGCATTCTGCGATTCCTACCAGGCATCAAAAATATTCTTGATCAGCTCAACACCTGCATCCGTTGTTGAACGTCCCCTAGTAAAGCCAAATTGTTTCAAATGAAGTAACTTATGAGAGTTAAAGTAAGTAAGCATTTGGCTTAAAATTATTTTTTCAAAAATTTTACTAAGGGTCGGCAAAACCGACACAGGACGATAGTTGTTCGGGTCAGAAGAGCATCCCGACTTAAATATTGGTGTAATTTTACTATGTTTCAGAAGGTTAGGAAACACGCCACGATTAATACAATTATTAAATACTATTGCAAGATATGGTGCTATGACATCAATTATTGAACTTATTATTTTAACAGAAATGCCCCATATATCAGCAGTTTTTTTCATGTCTAGAGATTTAAAAGTTTTAATTATTTCTCCAGGGCTAACAAAACTAAAATTGAAACTTTGTTGACATCCTATAACATTTTCCAGAAGAAGTGACTCAGCAACACTGGTGGAGGAGACAAGAGTGTTTGTGATAGAAACTGGAATCTCAGAAAAAAAATTCTCAAAAGCAGTAGCAACTTCCTGCTGAGATTGAATTATTGTATTGTTTATTGATAGATTATACTCAATGTTGCGGTCTTTCAATCTTCCAGATTAGTTAATAACATTCCAAGTCATCTTTATTTTATTTGGTGCATTTTTAATTATTTGTCTGATATGCATAGACTTTGCAATAGAACAAACACTTTTAAATAATTTAGAGTATTTTTTAACATACTCGAGAAAAGATGTATCATGATTATACAATGATCTCTCACTATACAGTTCATATAGCCTTTGTCTGCTCCTATGAATGCCAGCTGTTGCCCAATCATTAAATGACAGGAGACCACCCGATTTGACTGTCTTAGTAGTAAATATAGAAGCAAACTCTGTTTTAACTATTTTAAATAACATATCATACATTTCATTTGGATTAATATTATTTTTGAATAAATCCAAATTTGAGAGTTTAACTGACACATTGCCTCTATATTTCTCCATTCGCCTATTATTCACAGGAACAAACGTAAACTTTTTAATTTTAGTACATTTATTGACCTCAATATTAAAAGAGGCTAACTGACCAAAGTGGTCTGAACTCAGTTTGTTAATTATTGCCTGAGAAATGGGTTTATAATTGGTAAATATGTTATCAATACAGCTTTTGGAGGTGCCAGTTACTCTAGTAGGCTCTAAGAAAATATTGGTTAAATCATATGATTTGAATAAAGATCTGAATCTAATACTGGTTGAGGATTTTTCTAATAAATTAATATTAAAATCACCACATATCATGATATACTTCTTAGACTCAGATAATTTTAATAAAACCTCCTCCATACACTTTCAAATAATTCATATACTGCACCTGGGGGTCTGTATATACTAACAACAATGGCGCACTTGAGCTCTGCACAGGCTATTTCAATTGTACGTTCAACAGAGAGGCCCACAATATCTTCTCGTTCTTTGAATTTAAATAATTTACTTACAAGAATAAGAGAGCCGCCACGTGTAGCTTTTTCTCTGCTAAACGCACTTGCCACCTGATGACCACTGAAGTTAAAGATGAGCTCATATTTTCTGAGCCAGTGCTCAGTTAAACATAAAATATGTATATCTTTATGATTTATAAATAACTCCAGTTCAAGTTCTTTACCTAATAATCCTTGCATGTTTTGGTGCATCAGGTTTGCAATTTTACAATTATTACTTATTCTAGTACTTGTTATATTACATTGTGTTTTTACACTGCTAGAGGAGACCCCTATTGTCTTATTGTTTAATTTTTTGGAAAATATTCCAAATCTTTGCTTAAATTAGTACACTGCTCAATAGAAGCAGTGGTTATTAAATTATTACTCTGCTCAATAAAAGCGGAGTCCACAAAGTTATCACACTGCGCAATAGAAGCAGTGCTTATCGACTTACAACTAAACTGCTCAAAAGAAGGAAGGGCTGCCAAATAGTTGGCTGTGTTATAGTATAAATAATATGATAGCGATTTTGCTATCTGTGTTTTATAGAAATTAGATAGGTGTAACCTATCAGATGTCAAAACCTTACATTTTTTATAATTAATTATGTTATTAATGTCTATTATCTGTATTTTATTATTATTACATGTCAAACAATGAGAATTAGACAATAGGGTTAACAAATTGTTTAAATTGTATCGTATTTTGTTTTCCTGTGGCAAATCAGGCATATATGGCAATGTGTACATTATAAGATTAGCTATTTTTAAGCTATTTAATTCACTGTATAGTTTTTGTAGATTATTTTTATTTAAATTATCTCTTCTCCCAATCATTACAATAATAGAAGTATTAGAGCAGTGAGTATCACTTAAAATTCGTTTAATAATTTGATAATAATTTGCCCCTGGCATGCAAGTATTGGTTACTGACTGCCCGTTACTTATTTTATGAAAAATCAACCCATATTTCTTCCCAGATCATCACTGTAGATCTTTATGTGTTTCTCTGGGAAGAATGTATTTGTGGAGGTTGGTTTACAATACCCGGAGAAGTGTGAGTCCCCACAGACTGAGAAATTGATTTTCTGTTACTCTTTTTGCCAGAAGGGCCTGGAGAAATCATCCGATGTCAATGAGCATTGAGCACCCACTCTGTCGCTCATTGATTAAAATTGAATGAATAGTGATCGACCCCGCTACGCTTTAGTAGAGTACGCTCGGCCTTGCTGTGAGGTTGTGTAACGCGGAGCATATGACTGATCACGTGAGTATATCTGCGGTCTTCGAGAGAACGTGATGATGCTTGTACTTCGATGAGATGACTACTGGTGATCTGCATGATTCTATGACTTGATGTACAGCATTATGAAATGGTTCTTATAAAGCTAACTAGCTGACCCAGCAAACGTTGTTTTGCCATATAAAGTATAATTCACGCGATAGTTTTATAAGTAATAAAATATTGCCTATATTATAGCCTGTACATCATTTTGTTCTATTGTCAATAGCTTTTGCAGCGCACGCAAAAATAGGTTTTTGATTTTACACCTTGTGTTACAAAAAAGCATTTTTATTACGGATCCCTAATTTTGATAAAAAATAATTTTAATAATTTTATTTATTTTTATAATTTTAATAAAAAAAACCTTCCTCCATAAATGGACTACCCAACACTGAAAGAATCATTCAAATCGGACCAGTAGTACCAGAGATTAGCGCGTTCAAACAAACAAACAAACACTGCAGCTTTATAATATTAGTATAGATATTGCGGCATATAAAATAATATGTTCTTTTAAGAACGAATCTTTCGGCATACGCTTATTACAGTTAATATGCACAATTAATATTTCTACGATCTATAATGCTACGAAGGTATTACGTTACAAGTTAGATATTAGACATTTGTATTAATTGATGTTATTGGTTGTAGGTACAGCTACATTTCCGTGACCTACATGAATAAAGTGATTTTGATTTACTATTGATCATTTCCGAATGCACTTCCGAACCCACCATACACGCAGCATCACTTTATGACGAGTTAACCCTGGCTTTGCCAGTCCGTGACTCTGACTGGCAACCAGAGCGAGGTGCTTCTTACAAATCAAAATTCGTGGATTGAAAATGCTTTAACCAAATTTGTACTCCTCTTACTGACACTGATTAAGGTCCATAAACGTCACACATATGTCGCAGGAACAGGATGCCGGCGAGGTGGGTAACACGGAGGCGCTTTATTCTGTCATGAAGCAGTAATGTACAAACATTCTTGTTTGGCTAATGAGACTCAACATCTTGTCTTAGGCCGCGTTTCCACCTGCAAGAAAACTTCAACAGTCTGTCTGACAGCAGCTTGCAAGTGTAAGCCCCATTGCAAGTGCTGTCACGACAGTTTGTCAAGCGCTTCTTGCGAGTAGTTGCGAAAACATGTCTGCATCGACTCGCGAAATATCTCGCTGCTTCTCGGTCTAGTTTCGTATATCTCGCAGCAAGTATCACCCGCACGGCTTGTGTTTTTGTTTAAATTGAAAATAATAAGTCATCGGCAAAGTCGTGGTGAATAGTCTCGTGAAGAAATAATAAAGTTAATAGGATTTTATAAGTGCAATCCTTCTTTGTGGGCCCGGCATGCGGATTATAAAAACCGAAATAAAAATAGCTGTGTTTAATTCCATCGTAAAAGAATTCTCTACAACTGAGAATGAAGTCCGAAAAATCGCAGCATCAAAATGAGTCTTTCCTTCGGTGATATTGAATCTCTGAAATGTGTGTCTTGTGACTTGATTTTTTTATAACGTCACCAAGTTTTACTAAATAACACTTCTAAATGAACTGCGGTCATACAAATAAAATTGAAAAATTGTTGACCATTTTCCAGTAGTATTTCACTTAATAAATTATGGTAAACACCAGCTTCACATCTCGTAGAAATCCATTCTCAAACCCAAACTGATCTTTTTTTCTTATTCAATAACAAAATTGTTAATGCAGCTGCTACTCGTGCGCGTCCTGACAGTTCCTATCGCGACACTCGTAATTAGCTCTCGTGCGTAAACAACTCCGCGATAAGTTACGATAGTATGACCCGCGAGCTTCTCGCAAGACATTTATAGCAGAAATAAATTGCAGTAATTAGTAAAACATGTAAACACTATTGCAAGACTTCCACGAGTTTGCTTGCAGGTGGAAACGCGGCCTTAGTGACGCCAGGGGCCGTCTGATGTTAGCCATTTATGAAATCATTGGAACGGTTATGAGAAGCGAGAGGAGATGACGAGTACATGTGAACACAGTAGTTCAGCTGATGTTAAGTGATCAGCGTCGTCTATATTCATCTGCATCACCAGACGAATCAGTCTTTTAGGAGGCGTATGCGGTTTTTTTCGAGGTTTGTCATCTCAGATCATGACACTGTTATAGGTAAATGCTTCAAAATACATAGTGTTCACGTCGAACTAGCGGCGGAGTGCGCGATTCACTCACGACGACAGATAAGTTGTTAAACCAGTTTGAACTCATGGCTATACGTGGTTAGATCCAAACACACCTCGATATGGAAGGCCAGCTTAAAATTACCTAACAAACCTTGTGTAATGACTATGACATTATCATTACTAGGGCTTACAGATGGTTTTCATAATGGCGAATTATGTGATGGCCGTTATGACGTTTTTAGGTGCGATCGTGATTTTAGTGCAATTTTGGATATGTGCAGCATAGCTAAGCTGGAGCAATACAACTTTCTAATACAGCACATAATACTCTTGACTTAATATTTTGCAATTTCCATATTGATATACTAAGAGCTAAGCAGTCACTTGTTCCAGAAGATAATTTTCACCCGTCCTTAGAAGAAGACACAACTGATCTTAATATTAAATTTTTGAAAAATAAATCTATCTCTCGCTTTAATTTTCATAGATCAAACTTTAATGAAATAAATGAAGGCCTTTCCAAAATAAACTGGCATAACACTCTACTAGGAGACAACATCAACGACATACCTACTTGATATATTCTATAAGCAGATTAATGATCTGATAGCTCTGTTTACACCTAGAATTACAAATAAATAATCAAAAAAAATTCCATGCTGGTATAGTAGAGCACTTATACACGTGGTAAAAGATAAATTAAAACTTCACAAAAAAAAGGAAAAAATATAAAAATCCGCTAGATTTTGATGAATTTTGCTTACTTCGTTCAAGAAAAAAAATGTTATAAATTTTATATCGATCGTATGCAAGAATATATCAATAAAGATCCTACCCGTTTATGGTCATACGTTAAATCCCTAAGAACGAGTAATATAGGTCATCCTGACACTATGTCATACAACGGAAAAGATTTCATGATGAGACCGAGATATGCTCTGCTTTTAGTCAACACTTCGAAAGCGTTTTTTGAAAATTCTTAAAGCAGATTCCTATGATGATTATGAACTACCATCGGGTTGCCTTAACAACGAACTTATATCGAAAACTAGTGGACCCGACAGACGTTGTCCTGTACATACGTCTTAAATTTGAAAAATCGGTCCAGCCGTTAGTAGGAGTTCACTAACATACACATGAGTAGGAGAATTATATAATATGGACGGAATTGAGAATCTAAAACAAACTCAAATTCACGGAAACAAACAAAAAAAACATCAAAATCGGTCCAGCCGTTTAGGAGGTAGTCTAATTGTGAATCTAAACCATTCTCGAATCCACCTGAAGACACACACCAATCTCAAATTCACTGGAACACACAAAAATATCATCAAAATCGGTCCAGCCGTTTAGGAGGTAGTTCGATTGTGAATCTAAACCATTCTCGAATCCACCTGAATACACACAGAAAGTTTCATTAGAATCGGTCCAGCCGTCTAGGAGGAGTTCAGTGACATACACACGCACACAAGAATTATATATATAAAGATATTAGTAGATGCACATGAAATAAAACGCATTCTGAAATCACTCAAAATAAATAAGGGCGCGGGCAGTGATGGAATACCTCCAGTGTTTCTAAAAATTGTGCCGATACTTTAGCTTTACCCTAATCAATTATATTCACCTTGTCTGTTAATCGTTAGGGAGACTTCCCTGCAAAATGGAAAGAGGCCCTCATTGTGCCAATATACAAAACTGGACAACGAAACCAGATCGTTAACTACAGACCTATATCAATCCTCAACTCGATGGCAAAAATTTTCGAGATTGTAATACAGAAACGTATTACACCTCTCGTACATAAATTTATACCACCAGAACAACATGGTTTCATGAAGAGGCGCTCTACTGTTACAAACTTGTCTGTGCTTGTTAATTACACTGTCGATAAAATGAGTAAAGGAAAACAGGTGGATGTTATCTATACGGATTTTGAAAAGGCTTTTGACCGCGTGGATCACATGATTCTGCAAAAAAAATTTATATGCGCTTGGTATAAGAGGTGGTAATGGTAATGGTATAGGGCTCCTGTTTCCGCAATTAAACCACTAGCATGGGTCCATTTTGCGTGCAGTAATGGCCGGTTACTCCAACCAGCCCAGCTCCTTCCAGAAGTTCAGAACATTCCTGGGGTGTTCACAGACTTCTTGGAGCGACCTTGTATTGGTTAAGGTTTTTGCCCGTTGGTTGGCCACCCCCGCACATTCCAGGATTACGTGAGCGACCGTTTCGTCTTCGGTCAGACAACCTCTGCACTTAGGGCTGTCCGTTACGCCGATTGTGAAAAGGTGTTTGTTTAGTGATGTGTGACCCGTTAGGGTGCCCACCATTATACGGATGTCATGTCTGTTGAGGCTCATAAGTCTACGTGTCAGTTTGGGCGATAGTGCAGGTATCGCCACCTTCGACTGTCTACAGCTTGAGACATTCATCCATCGGGTGTTGTGTAGGTCGTTGGTGAGAGAGCGTATCCATGAGCGCATTTGGCTGAAGGGCAGTGGCAGAAGTGGCAATGGACCAGACACTGTATTTGCCGATGCCCGCCTTGCAAGCTCATCCGCTGCATCATTACCCAACGAACCACTATGTCCCTTGATCCATTGCAGTTACCTGGTTATAAGAGGCAACTTGCTCCAGGGTTTGGTGACATTCGTGTATTAGTGCTGAGTTGTGTGTGGTACCCTTCAGCGCTGTTAGTACCGCCATACTGTCAGAAAGAAATCTGATGTTGTGGCCATGTACCTTTCTTCTTAATATAGCGCTGGCGGCTTCCTTGATGGCTACGCACTCACATTGGAAGATGGAGCTGTGTGTGCCCAAGGGTATGGAAATGTGTATGTTTAGTTCCTGTGAGAATATGCCGGCACCAGTTCCAGTAGCCATTGGTATAAGAGGTGATTTACATAGATGGCTTTACACTGATTTACATAATAAACTGTAGTTCTGGGTGGTGCCAAAAGTAATTTTATATATGCGTTATCTGGAGTTCCTCAGGGATCTATTTTAGGACCACTGCTGTATAACGCATACTTATTTGACATATTTACCTGTTTTAAACACGCACGTTTCTTGATGTATGCAGATGATAAAAAAAAAATACTATGCCATTGATTCAACTGAAGACTGTCTTCTCATACAAAAGGATTTGAATAATCTGGCAGTATATTACACCAAGAATCGCATATGTATAAGTGGCAGCAAATGCCAAAAAATAACATTCACGAAGCAAAAATCTATATATCTAAGCGTACCGGACTACAGAACCCGTCACACTGCCTTGTTTCACGTCCCCCAAGTAACTACAAATTATGCCCAGAACAATATTTTAAAACGTATAACATACTTATATAATGCCGAGTACGCAGGTACTGACATTTTTGCGACATCTAAGCAACGCTTTTTACACGAAATCTCAATACTTAAAACACACGAAAATAAAATTGTATAACATAAACACGAAAACACTCAATCACCTACACTACACACACACAGACACACACACACACACACACACACGCCTCTTAAATAATAATATTAGCATTAAATAACAGATGTATACCTATTAAAGTTATGTAACTATCATTCTTAATCCTAAATTGGCATATTTGTAAAATTATTTGTAAGTCTATTGTAATGGTATATGAAGCTGTTGGATTATTAGTAAATAAATAAATAAAAAAGGAAATTTAAGGAAGGAAGGTAAATACTTAACAGCACAACTACAAAAATACTTATAAATATTAACAACATTTATACTACATACACTATTTTTTCATTTATAATTATATACATTTTCATTTATTACACACTTAAATCTTCCTGTTTTATATCACCGTTTGTTTCTTTTAGCTGACTTTCGAAGAATAGTTTTCTATGAACTAAAGCTATGCGGGGTTGTCTCAATCCAAAGTTTTCGTTACCCAATTTGCTATACTTTGATTGGCCCTCTGATCCCATTAATTCTCTTAAGGCTTGATTTCTGGCCAAAATTTTCTCATAAAATAAGACTCCACTTTCAACAAAGTCTTGTCCCAACTCACACAGCTCTTTATCCACACAGGTCTCGTAGTAAACTTCTGTCGCATCTTTGAGAAGAAAGTATGTGCCTAAGCCAAAAGATCCAGTGAGAGAATACAATACAAGTCTCAATAGTCTGTGAGCTGAATACAAATTAAATTTTCTATTTATATAAGCAGTTAAATTATATACGAAGAAAATACAAACAAATGGATAGGTTGACTCAAAGATCACTTTGTTATTATGAGTCATTAATATTTCTCTACATATTGCAAATTCTTGAACTCTTTCTGGCATAATAAGTGCTTCACCAAGCTTCTTGCCAACATCTGTTGTTAAGTCCACAGGTTTCAGATTTACCTTAAAATAAATTGAAAATAATAAATATTATTGAATAATTATTTTGTATAATTAATATAATATTATAGATGGGTAAAGATGTAACTTGGTATAGTAAATATTAAATAAAAGTATTAAGAGTATGAAATTGCCCATTTGTAGCTGAACTGAACTGAAAAATTTAAATTTGTTTTTTTTTTTTTAGATTCGACAAACTGTCTGAATGCCTTTGTACTGCCTCCTGAGAAGAATTCCTTTTATGTTACTATTTCTGGCGAATGTGGAGGGTGACGAATGGTTTTTAATTGCAGTTCCTGTACAGTTAAAACGGTTTCTCTTGCTGTATGATCTGGTCAGCCATTCCATTCTTCACTTACGGTTATCATTTAATAATATTCTTTCATTTCTGTATCGATTCAACAAGTCAACACGCGTTTGTGATGCGTTAATGATTTATAAGTGGCATGGTATTTTTAAATATGGTAGGGATTCGATTGAAGGCAAACCCCGCTCAGGTCGGCCAGTTGAGGCCACTACATCACAAATTGTCGAAAAGGTGGAAAAATTTGTACTGGAGGAAGCCCGTTTGAAGAAAAAAAACAGTTATCTGCATTAGTTGGAGTATCAGATACCACCATTTCGCGAATCCTACATGGCCACCTGGGTATGACAAAAGGAGCGTCTGTACAGATTTTGGAGCGGATTGTTACCGGAGATGAAACACGGGTTCATCACTTTGAGCCTGAGTTTGGACAAGAGTCCATGCAATGGCATAAAAAGGGAGCACCGCCAAAGAAATTTAAATTGATGGCTACTGTTTTTTGGGATTGCAAAGAAAAGGGAAGAACTATAACCGGAGAATACTTAGCAATGATACAAGAAAAAATAAAGAAGGCTATCAAGGAAAAACATTGAGGATAATTGGCCAAGGGTGTGTTACTCTTGCAAGACAATGCGCCCGTTCACAAGAGCAGAGTTGCAATGGCTGCTTTGCACACGCATGGTTTCGAATCTCTGGTCCACCTACCCTACAGTCCAATCTAGCCCCTAGTGATTTTTATTTGTTCCCCTTTTTAAAAAATGAGTTAAGGGGAAGGAAATTTTCCAACAACAATTTAATTTATAGATCTAATAAATGTATTCAGCTTAAGGGATTATATTGAAAAGAAGAAATAGATTTATTGTTTTATTTTATTTAAAACCCTTTCGATCCACGAACCTCCCCTCATACGTACTAGGGTGAATTTTCAAGTGTGTGATGGCAAAATCCGAAACTATGAGGTATCTGCATCAAAGGGTTTATGAAAAATCAAGATTACTATCTGGTAATTAAACCTGTTAATTTGGAAAAAAAGACACACATCTGTACATTTAAGAAGAGTGGCTGTATGCTGTCATCATATTCAATCTTATTATTAAGGAAACAAAAAAATAATAATACTGAAGATTCCTGGTATGACTCTCAGGAATCATCAAAAAAAATCCAAAGGCTAGTCTTCAGCTCTAATAAAATAGCATACAGCAGAAGACTGGCCCTCATTTACCCAGATCCCCTAGGAATACAAAATATGGTCAGTTATAAAAGACATGGACTGCTCTAAATGACCAGCCTACATATAACATTTATTAAGCTCATTAGAAAAAATAAATACATTTTTATTTGTAACAGAATTTATGGCCAAAGTCGGTAGAGATATATTGCTTTCAGCTTCACTTACACAGATCATTATCGAATCAAGTCTTTAAAGCTCCAAGTTAACAAACACCAAAATTATATAGTTTCATATTAATGTACAAAAGAAAGCCATGTTGTTTTTCATAATAACAGGCTAGATCTAAGTCCACACTGGCAAAATAGAGATAACCTATAAATTTTACCTAAGATGGTGTAAAATATCAATATATTACATGGAGTCTCTTAATATATATAAATTACGTGTCACATTGTTTTTTCCGCAATGGACTCCTAAACTAATGAACAGATTTTCAATGGAGACTTCAGGGAGTTCAGTTTAGTCCAACTTGAGAGATAGGATAGTTTTTATTTTGACCCATAATTATTTTTTTTTCAATGTATGGACATATTTTCTATGAGAGAATTTAGTGACACACAGTTTGACAGTTCCACTGTGAAACAATTTCAACAGGGAGCATTTTTTATGAAATAATTCTTGATGTTTTGAAATATTATTGGCAAATTCCTATAAAACAGTTTCTTTTATTATCTACAGAACAATGTCTGTTGGGTCAGCTATAACTAGCTGATATAAAAATTATAGGAAATATTGCTATGTTGATTTTTGGATTTTATCTATTTCTATGCTTTAACTAAATGTAAATCTATATTATTTTGGTATTAAAGAAATCTGTAAAAATAGACAACTTCATGTGTGCATGACAGTCCATCAATGTTTTATTAATTATAAAACTAGGGAATGAATATTGTCCTTGAAGGATTTCAGCTTTAGTAAAAATATTATATTTAAGATTTTTTTTAACTAATTTAGACTTATAATTTACTAACTAGAGTATCCCATTATGTATAAATATTTATTAGATTGTAAATAAAATAATTTGCTAACTGTAGAAGCTGTAAATGTTGCCTTAAGAATAATTGTGTTTATTGGTACTTCTTCTCATTAAAGCTCTACTTTGCTGAAGTTGTGGTTAATGATATAAAACTTCTACATTCAGTGTTATTTCTTAACCAACATTGATAAATAAGTTTTGAGTTTAAGTTTAGTACATACAGCTACACTTAGAGATAACATCTTATTAAGATATTAGCCCAATTTTATAATAATATTTCAAACACTCGTAATGTACCTGAATTCCATCCTTTTCTACATCATCCAATGTTTTGTAGGTGAAGCTTGACGGAATTCCCACTAGACTGCCAAATTTAGTACTAGTACTCCCTAAAAAATAGGTAATACAAAAAAACTTAATGTAATACATATAACTGCATAATACAAACTTTTCAAAAAAAGTGAGTTAGTCACTTATTTGTAAAAATAATATTGTTTTAATAATACAAAGTACAAGACAACATTGAAATAAATATTTTAAAACTATAGATCGGCTATTATATTGCTTTACTGGAAATTGCTATTAATTTATTTAAATGATAATTGGGATAGAAATTGGTTTATCTGAATAGAATGGTTTTCAAGTTAAGGCATTGTTTTTATTATATTGTATGTTTCCTCCATATGGCATAATTACTGATTCTAATTGGTTTTGCATAGATGTGATTTGGGTTATTAAATGGTACAGTATCACACATAATATTATGTTACAAGGGGTAGGTACATAAAACTTTCAAAGCTTTAAATTGATAAATCCATAAAACTATACCTGCATGAAATAGATCAAACCCAAATACAGAAAAGGGTTTAATCAATTTTCTATGTACATCTGATATTTTAAGAGTGTCAAGACACTTCTGATGTCGTTCTTGTATTTCTTTAGGAAGCTCCACTGGTTTTCCATTACTGAAGAACATATTATTGAATTAGATGGAACAAGAAGCTAGTAATTAAAGAGGTACTATACAGCAGCAATTATTAAGCTATATTTTACCTACCTGTAATGGTGCACAATCTCTCGGTACTTATCAATTAGAAATGTATGTGGACAGAATCTTACTGCAGTTAGGGTTAAGCCAGTTCCAGTTACAACAGCAAAACAAATTTTTCGGCCTTGTTCTGTTAAAAACCATGAGACCGGTCTTCGGGTGGTCATTTCTATAAATTAAATAATTTTTAATAGCAGTCAGTACAAAACCCAGTAACAATGTTAAAACCATCCACAAGCTAAAGGGAATTTTTAAATAATTTATATCCGCGTTTAATTATTATAACATTTAAATATAGTACATTAATTTTTATCTCATGAATCATAAAATAATATTATGTTGATACTTGACCACAGAACACTTTTACTCTAATGAGTTTCCTATTATTATACTCTATTTTTCTGATCTAAAAATTTTTTTTTTTGGTTCTGTTCGTCCATCTGGACAGGCAAAGGGGTCAAAAGCCCATACAGCCAAGTCTTCATTTTTGCTTTTCTATTCTTCACGTTACACAGCTTGTTCAAAGTCAAGCTAAGTATTTATATAATCTTCATCTTCAAACATAAATAGAACAATTTCCCATAAAAGTAGTATTTCGTGTTCTTCATGTTTCATTTTCTTCATATACATATAGGTTCGCTTGAAAGACCGAAGCCAAGTCTTTTATTGATATGTTCTATAATCTAGAATTTCTAATTTCACATTTTTGTTTGGGATTTTATGACCTGGTAACTAAGACTTTTATGTCCAGTCCTTTATTATTATCTAAATATACTTTTCACTTCACAGTTCACTTATCACCTTACTTTATATTGTTAGAATTGAAAAAACAAAGTGAGGTGTCATGTGAACTGACTCTAATTTCACATTTCACACATTAATCAAAGAGGATGTAAATACTTTATAATGAAGTGAATTTACTAGATACCCTATACTTTCCCTGCCCTGCCTAACTTGCCATGTACTTTCCCCGGGGCTTAAAAGAATAGGGGAGTCCCAGGCCCATGGGTGTCGTAAGAGGCAACTAGGGGCTTTTTAGAAGCAGGAGAGTCATGCTGCCGTCTTATGAGGTCAGCACAATCGGGCCAGACTCGTCCGGGTTTGGTTAGTGTCGAGGAACGGAGTCCACCCCCCCCCCCTCCACACGAATATGACAGCGGATCCTAAAAAGATTTTACCCAAGGAGGGTACCGGCTCTACCAGAGTCGGAGAATCCATCCCGGAGCACTCTCGCTCGGGCTGCCCGTCGTATTCTGGGGAGGGCACAGAACCGTGCATGTCCGAGACAAACGAGGCAGTAACACCACGGCACCTCGGTCTTGCAATATCAGGGGAATTGACTCCAATTTAAACGCCGTCCAACACCACCTTGTGACGGCGCAGCCGGCCTTGTGTTTCCTTACGGAGACGCAGATATCTCGACCTAGCGATACGTCATATTTAACGTACCCGGGTACAAAATTGAGCATAATTTTTTGCCTCATGCCAGGGTATGTGTTAATCTGCTGTCGCAGTCTCGGCAATTTTGAGAGTACGGACCTGTCTACTCTCTGGCTCCGTGTAGAATTTGAGGACCGCGTCCGTATCTATGCGTGTGTCTACAGGTCCCATAGTGGTAACGCAGAAACGGAACACCTCATGGGCTGCGTTCAAGTGACAATTGACGACGTGCTTGCATAGATCCCCTCAGCTGAAATCGGACTTGTTCATCCAAGTCTTGGAAGATTTCAACGGGCGCAATGCCGAATGGCTTGGATCACGTACCACAGACTACGCAGGGTGATCTGTGCATAATTTTGCATTGACATATGGTCTGTCCCAATTGGTTGAGTCGCCAACGCGGCTCCCGGATGTGGATAGTCACATGCCGTCCTTATTAGATCTTCTGCTGACTACACATCCCAATGGTTACCAGGTCTCAGTCGACGCCCTTCTCGGAACATCCAACCATTGCTTGGTCAGGAGTTTAGGGCCTACCCGACGCCAACGTCGCAGACCACCAGCGACCCGCCGCGTTAGGCACTACAAGTCAGCAGATTGGGATAGGATGCGTTCCTTTTTGCATCCTAATCTTGGAGTTTGTTTCCCTTCGGATGATCCTAGTGCTTGCGCCGTTGCAGTAGCTGATGTGATTCTACAGGGCATGTATATTTTTATACAAAGCTCTAGTTCGATGCGTCAGTTAAAGCAGCATCTGACCGTTTTCGTTGGGCGTCAGGAAGTCGAACGGGCTTGATGGAATTCTCCAATCGTGCTTAGAACGTGTGCCCCTGAGTTGACGCCGGTGCTAACGCGTTTATTCCGGCACTCATATACAAAAGGCGTAGTCAGGACACATGGAAGTCAGCACCTTTTCCAACCAATCCAAAAAAAAGGAGACAGTTCGGATCCGGCTAACTATAGACCTATAGCTATTACCTCCTCCTATTAATCATGGAGAGCATAATTACCGGCCAGCTCTTGGTATAAATAGAGGGTCACCAGTTCATCAAGGACCGACAGTACGGTTTTCGCCATGGTTGATCGGCAGGTGATTTTCTAGTATACCTAACACATAGATGGAACCGTTCCTCTTCCTTATCTATATAAATGATCTTCCTAATCTTATAGAGAAAAATCATAAGGTAGTATTGTTTGCGGACGACACTTCACTGATTTTTAAAGTGAAAAGAAACCAAGATATGTATGACGAAGTGAACAATATTCTATCTGACATCATGTACTGGTTTAGCGCTAATAACCTATTGTTAAATAGCAAGAAACCAAAATATATAAAATTTACCGTACCAAATGTCAAAAATGTTGATGCAAGTGTTTTGTCAAGTTTGCGCGTTTACCACAAAAAAAAACCATTTATCGTATCACCACTCTTCGACAACACTTCCCTTACAGTCTCGCCTAGTATCAGAATTCTGGGTTTCGATATCTCGAGCGATTGCCAATCCCGAAGCCATCTGGAGGGCAAAGCCAAAGTGGCTTCGAAGAAACTGGGCGTCATAACTAAAGCACGGCAATACGGCTGCAAGCCAGCCCACATTCTAGCGCTGTACAAAGCGCAGGTCCGGCCACATAGTAAGGAGTATTGCTGTCTTCTCTGGTCTGGCGCACCCCAGTATCAGCTCGATCCATTTGACCACGTGCATTTGATAGTTTCATTGTGTGTTCTCTACCCTATTTATCATGGGGAGTGTTCCGAAGAGCTGTTTCACCTGATTCCTGCCGCCAAATTCCATCTTCGCACGACACACCACAAGTTAGGACATCATCCCAACATCTGGATGTGTGGCGGTACTCCACAGTGCGGTTTTCAAGGAGCTTTCTACCACGTACCATAAACCTGTGGAATGAACTTCCTTGTGCGGTGTTTCCGGAACGATACGACGTGGGTACCTCCGAAAATGGCGCGTACACTTTCCTTAAAGGCCGGCAACGCTCCTGTGATTCCTCTGGTGTTGCAAGATAATGTGCAGTGATCACTTAACACCAGGTGACCAGTACGCTCGTTTGTCCTCCTTTTCCATTAACAAAAAAAACTAATAATGACTCCCAAGTTCTTAAGGGAAATATAATGTGTTATTTGTTATTTATATGTATTTTCTTTCATAAATCTAAGATTTTAAATATGTATAAATTATGTATATGTATAAAAACTAATTATTAAATTATTAGATTTAAAATTTCGAGAATCAAGGAAGTGACACAACATTACTATTTAAAAATGTATTTATTGCTTTTCGAAGTATTCTCGGCGACATTTGACATATTTTTCCATACGATTGAAGCAACCATTGAAGCAACAATTCCATTCGGAAGTTAGGGTCTCCAAAATGGCCGTTTTGTAGGCGTCCACAGCTTCTTCAGATGATGAAAATCTCTGACCACGCAACTTATTCTTTATTTTAGGGAAAGTATAGAAATCATTAGGGCTTTGGTCGGGGCTGTACGGCGGATGGTCTAATAATTCTATGTTTTCTTGCTCTAAAAACTCTTTTGTTCAGTGCGCGGTGTGAGAACTTGCATTGTAGTGATGGAGGATGATGCGGCGGTTGCAGTTCTCTTTACGGAGTTCAGAATTGACCTGTGGCAAACAAATGCTAGCATACAATTTTGCATTAACCGTTCCTTGTCCCTCAAGAGGAATGGTCGCAACATGGCCAGTTTTGGAGACAAACGTGGCCACCATTTTTTTTGCAACACTTCGTGAACGAAAAATTATTTTTGATGGCTTTAACTCATTTCCGAACACCCAAACCCGTGACTGGTTTTTTGTTTCGGGTTCGTACGCGTATATCTAGGATTCGTCACCTGATACGATGTTGTATACAGCATTTGAGGATCCTGCGTGGAATCTTTCGAGAGTTCTGACGCACCAAGTAACGCGAGCCGCTTTTTGCTCTTCACAGAGCAAATGCGGTATCCATCGGGAAAACAACTGTTTTACAATTGTTCATGCAAGATTATTTGTATTTGATTCATGCCAATGTCTAAAGTTGCCTGAATTTCGCGGTATGTCACATGTCGATCTTCCTCAATCAGCTTACGCACAGCATCAACGTTTTCTTTGGTTACTGCAGTTTTTGGACGACCTTGACGGGGATCACCACTGAGCTTCACATGTCATGTTTTGGATGGGGCTTCACCACCAAATGCAGATATCATCCGGTCAACAGACTGTTTTTGTGTTAAACCACTTCGAAAGTCATAAGAAATCATCGGTCTAGAATTTTCTCGAGTCAATTCCATTTTCTCAACGACTAAACAAGTTTAATAAGACCGAGAATCTTTTTTTAAATAAATAAATGGTATTCAATTTTAAAAATTTTAAAATCAGGAACAGTGGAAATATTCCATCCCCGATACTTTTAGTGCAGCCTATGTATAACATCATGTGGCGTCGTACATTATAGCCTCCTATCAATATTTACCAATAAACACAAAAAGCTATTCAAGCGGAGGGACTCGGGGTAAGTATATAGTACTTTCATAGCTGGCAACATATTTTTTTAATGGCGTCTGTTTTGTTTACAAAATATTTTGATGTTTTGACGCACGAATAAGCTTAAATTAAAAGTTGTGAAATAGTATTTAGGTGTGATTTTCTTGTCATAATTTTTATTATAAGAGGCTTTGTGACACCATTTCACTGCACAGCAAGTTATTTTTCCATTAAACTTCGCGCACTGATTGTCTTGGAAGTTGATAGAAAGACACTGACGCGGCGGGAAACGTATGTAGTCATAAACGACCACATTGAAACTGCTTCATTTCGCTTAGGCCTACTCACGTTCTAAGCGTTATTATTCTATGCTTAATGACATTTACAACTACATCTTATTCTTTTTATATATTTATATAAAATATTCTATTCTATTCTTTTTAGTGGCTTCTGTGGAATAAGCACCACAACTCGCCAATGTCACGTTTCAGTAGGCCACCAAGCTCAGAGTGTGTCATTTGATCCGATGCAGTTCAGTTTAGGTACCTAAACGGAATCGTTAAAATTCGTACCATGAAGTACCTTTTACTGAATGGCGTTTGGATCGATCGATGAATGAACGAAATAAATTTGTCTGTGGTGCGCGGTGTGAGAAAGAGATGACGCTCTACAGTCGTTGCATAAGTTTGTCTCTCTTACTCGAACCATATGCGTTGCGTTTCGAAACCTAAAATGACATGATTTTAGCGGTTTTTTTGCGTAGAAAATACTAAAAATACATTTTAAAATTGCGCTTTATAGCGTCAAATTATAAACCATTAAGCCCTTTTTTGTACTTATGAAATAATAGTAATATAAATAAATATAGTTCTTTGAATTACAAATGAAATGTTTGCTTAGGTGTTTTCGTAAAAATAACGAGTTATGAAATGCGTAAGCATCATATTAGTCTGTGGTTATGAATGCACCTCCATTAATTTTTTATTTGACAGGAGCACAGAGTACAATTTTTTAATTCGTTCTTGCGAACAGGCTATAGCCCGGGCCCTTACTGCCTTTAGTATTTTCATTTTCGGTATTTATTTTCAGTATTTTGTCTTTCAAAAAATTCTAATAAAGTATTCTCATCTCATCTTTCATCAATAAAATTTTCCTTTTTCTGTATCTTTTCACTATTTTTTAAAAGTTATTAACAACACGATTCACTTCAGTTGATTTGACGTCAACCTAAATTAGGTAGCTCTAATCACGTCGTGGTACGAAATAGCAAAGCAGTTCTTTTTAGGTTGTCAATTGAATCGCAATAAGAGTTCATGGTAGGCCCCCAGATCTAAAATTGTTGAGGGTTATAAGGTGAGTGCACTGAATGGCACTGAGAATAGGGGTCATTTTGAAAGTTGGAAAAAGGGGTTAGAGAGGTTAGAATACAATAGGTAACAATGGGCAAGACATGATCTCTTATCTTGAGAAACTTGGTTATAGTTGTATAAACCAACTAATTAATCAAATTTTTGAAGCAAAGGGTGATCACGGAATTCCACTAATTTAAAAAAGTTTATTAGCGAGGAACTGTCAACGGAGCGAAAGGGGAGGTTCTACACACTCGTCCTGCATAGCGTTAATAGGGCTAGATTTCATAGCTCCTAATGTAATGCGCAAACATTTAGCCTGTAATTTGTCTAACTTATCTAAACCCGCCTTATTACCTGGAATCAACAGTAATGTACTATAATCCATGTGGCTACGAATTATGGCATTCTAAAGCAATCTTTGGGTGAGGGGTGAGCTCCCCACCAAACGCCAGATAATGAGCGAAATATTTTAGACCGTTAATATTTTTTTCACACTTTTGGGAGATGTAGTTAAAGTGCTTTACTCCTGTGAATTTTTGATCTAACCAGACACCCAAGAACTTAACATTATCGACAACAGGAACTTCTATATTGTAAATTTTGACTTTGATTACAGGGAGGCGTCTTTTGTTGGTGAATAGAACTACCGTACTTTTGATTTGTGATAATGTTAGCCTATGTTGCAAGAGGTATGATGAAAGATATTCTAGAGCATAACTCAAACTGATAATCCTGTATAGACTTATCGGAAGTATATAGAACAATATCATCTGCATATTGCAAGATTTGGCAAAAGGGGGTGCTAGAAATATCAGAAGTATACAGGTTGTATAGTAAAGGACTGAGAACAGAACCTTGAGGTAAACCTTTGCAAACTGATTTAGGAGGTAGGTACGAGGATGGGCATTTATGGAAATTTTTCCCTCCATTAGCATATTGCATATGAATCGAGTAAGCTTCACTGGAATACTCAGCTGAATGAGTTTGCTCCTAAGCAGATGGAGAGACATGATTCATATGCGGATTCTATATCTAGAAAAACTGCCAAAAGAGTGTTTTTTTGGAAAAGTGCTAATCTAATATCAGTGGTTAGGATACCCAAGCTAACTAATGAGCCCTTCCCCTTTCTGAATCCATGCTGGGAATCAGAAATGAGGTTATTGTATTCAACAAACTACTCAAGTCGATGTTTGATCATATTTTCACATGTTTTTGCAAGAGTAGATGATAGGGTAATTGGTCTATAACTGGTGGCTTTAGATGGACACTGATCTGGTTTAAGTAAGGGGATAGTTACTACATCGTCCAATGCCAGAAGAAGTTCTAAAAAAGAGAAGGGGGAGTTTAAACTATGAGTTGATGATAGAGGGCTTGGAGGTGAAGGGAGATAGTCTTCATAAGGAACTGAAGGGGGTGAGAACCTATCTGCAAAGGATTCAAGCCATACAGATGGACCCACACTTCGGTCATGCTCCAAAGAATTTTAAGAGCCTCTAAATTTTTTAATTTGTTTCCATACAATTGTAGATGGAGTATGAGGAGATAAGCTCAGGCAAAAATTAAAAAGTGGCCTTGGCAGCAGCTTTTTTATAATTAATGAAGTTGGAAAAAGTCATGCTCCTGTTATATGTTTTTTCTGCTAATTTTCTATCCTTAGCAGCCTTGGTGCATTCTGAATCCCACCAAGGAGTAGAAATTTTATTAATGGATGGTTTTTTAAAGGAAATTTTTGGTCAGCACAAAATATCATGGCCTCTGCTAATTTATTATAATTTTTATGCAGCATTTGAATTTTTAGGATCGAGAAAGCTTAAAATTTATTCATCAAGGCAAGTGGAAAATTGATGCCAATTTGCATTTGATAATCTATATTTGAGAGAAGGGGAAAAATTTTGGGCAGGGATTACTTTATCAGGTAATGAAATGATAATAGGATAATGATCACTGTCATTGGAATTTTGTAGGATATTCCAAGAAATAAGAGAAGCAAGACAAGGAGAACATAGGGTAAGGTCAACAGCGCTTTTTGGATTTGGAGAAGGAGCAACCCAGCGGGTTGGAGTACCATCATTTAATATGCAGAGATTACATTCATCAAAAATGTCAAGAAGAGAAAGAGAAAAATAATCAGTAGTGTTAGAGCCCCAAGACAAGTAATGTGCATTAAAATCTCCCATTAAAATCATAGGAGAGGGAATAGACGAGATTAAATGGAGAATGTCTGCAATCATAGTTGAGTGAGGATGAGGGATATATATAGAGACCATGAAGATGTTCAAAACTTTTGCAGCAACAATATTTATACCGGGATGTTGGTTTGGAAGGATTATTGGGGAAAAGGGAAGGGTGTGTCTTATAAATAAGGTGTAGCCTGCGCCAACACCATCTGCTCGATCATCTCTGAGACATGCATAGCCCGGGACCCTGAAGTGTGATCCAGGGGCCAGCCGTGTCTCAGATATGGCAATGGCAGAAGGAAGGTATTTATTTATAAGATGTATAAGGCTTAGTTTTCTAGGACGTAGTCTTCTGGTGTTCCATTGCAGAATGGACACTGGGGCCATGATTATTACAGAGGGATAAGATGTGAGATAGTTTGTGGGCAACGTTGGACGGTATGTCTAGAGTGTTACTTGATATGAGTGACAGGAGAAAAGACAGGAGGTTATCATTCTGCACTGAAGAGGAGGGAATAGACTGAACCATCAGGGAACACCGAAGGAACCTCAGCAATGATGGCCTGGTGAGCAGCTTTTGTTGGTGGCAAAATGTTATCCATAGCAATTAATACAATTTGCATCTTATTCTACTGTACTACATGTGTCACCAGAGTGGGATTGGGCACATTTATAACACCTTGAGTTGGACCTGCATGTAGTTTTAATATGTCCAAATCTGCAGCAATTCTGAAATTGAATGGTAGGGAAAAAGTAAGTTTCTACTTAAATAGGAATATTTTGGTAGGGAGTGATTGTCCTTGGAAAGTAATTACTATAGTTTGGGGTGGGATCCACGAAACTTTATTATCCTCAATGACTTTTCTATTGAGTCTGCGAGCTTTTAAAATCTTTCCACAACCTATGGGAAGATCAGCTGACTCAACAAACTCATTCATGGATAAGTCCACCGGAACCTGGCGGACATTACCCATCTTTGTTATATTATAATTGGGTATAATTGCTTCATATTTCTTTTTTAATACCATCCGGGCATATGTAAGCAATTTTATGTCGGTGTAAAAGTTGACCGAATTTTAAATGTCTTCTTTTCTTCTCATCTTAGCGCGGGATCATCTTCAGTGCGGGAAACATGAATTATGTATAAAAAGTACTCCACCACCAATAAGATAATAAAAACTACAATACACAAGTTATTTTTTTTTTATTCATTTTAGTGCAGGTCAGAGACCCATATAAAACATGTTTACATATAAGTAGGTAGTCAAAATATTTTAAAATTAAAAAAAAATTAAGTAATTAATATAAAAATAAAGACACTTAAAAAAAAATAGTCATTTTACGTTAGGGATCTGGTGTACCCTTAGCCAGTGTTTGTAAAACACATAGTCAAGGGATGCCTCAGCGACGACTTTAATTATCTTTTTATTAGAATTACGGACGGTTTCCCAGAAACCCGCTATTATATTCCGTATAGCAGCGGAAGGCGTCCCGGACTACTAGTCTGGGACTCCAGCGTCGGCGAACATGCCCAACGCGCTACAATACCTCGGCATTTTTAATAAAATGCGAAGGGCATGATTATATTGAACACTGAGGATGTTAAAGGATCTTTTGGTGTAGTTGATCCATAATTGTGATGTATAAAAACTTATATAGTATGTTTTAAACAACATAACTTTAACATCCTCAGTACACCGAGAAAATTGGCGAGCGAGCATGTTGCACCGTATTGCCAGTGACCTTCGCTCTCGTTCTATGTCAAGGTCGTCACTTAGGGACCCCGTCAACATGTGCCCGAGATACCTGAACTGTTGCACAACCCGAACTGGTGTCCCATCTAATAATACTGGTGGTATCCTCTCCGGACCTTTACCAGCCAGTCTAATGGTTTCACGGAGAAATGTTTTGCAAACATGTTGGCTATCTCCGTGCTATCCTGTACGTTACTAACATTTAGTGGCCTACTTTCTTTTTTATTTAATGATTTAGTAGCTTTCCAAAACTGTGTAAAATTTTTGTCAGCTCTATGCGTCGCTCAAATGTCCATTTTTATAGATTCCTCATTATTCAGGCACCACTTTAATTTCTTTTTAAATATAGCGCGGGTCTTCGCCATATCATTATATATTTCTCCACTACTAGGCCTACCACAGTCTACCCAAAACTTAAAAAACAATCTTGCAGTTTGATAATTATCTTTTACGTGTTGATTCCAGCCAACAACTTGTTTTTATGGCGCGTGATTTGTGCACACCAGATCCCGAATACTTACTATTAATAGCTGCATATTTGAAAATACCAATTACATCATTGTAAAAATTATTAATAAAATCTAAAACACCCTTAGAGCTATATAAATTGTTTGCATTATAGTGACTTGAGTCAAGTAACTTATTAAGATTTTCAGTACATAGATTAGTATACTTATTTATTTCATCTGCATTTCTCTGTCCCCATCTGACGTAATTATTTAAATTATCATTATTACATTCCTTACTATCTACTTTTTCAGTTAGAAGCTTAATATCACAGTTAACAAACAGTGGGAAATGATCAGACCAACTAACACTGTTATCCACACACACACATACAACTGTATTTTGTGCAGCAATAGTTGTCAGGCAATGATCCAGCCACTTGGTCGTTCCATGAGACTCACTAAGGAAGGAAAATGTTGCCGAGTCTGCTCCTAATGCATCTATATTCGCACAGACCCATGTTTGCTCCTCACAAAATGACAACATCTCTCTGCCGAATCTAGCTGAGGCTGAGCCCCGTTGTAGTCACCGAGCATAAATACGGTCTCAATCCCACATTCTTCAATCACTGCACTCATCCTACTAAGAATATCCGTGAACTCTGGCAAATTATCTTCTATATCAATAGGTATATATACGTTAAATAGTAATAAATGGCGATCCACAGAACTAATTTTGACAGCCGCCAACCTATCATATCACTCTCACAATCCACTACAGTTACATTATTGAAAAGAGACTTACGCCACATGATAGTTAAACCTCCGTAGCGACGTCCACGCTATATCCCAACTGAGGAGTCCACGGATGACTTCGAGAATGATGCAAAATTATCATCTATCTGATGTAGAAAGTCGAGGTCGTGCTGGAGAAGCCATGTCTCCTGAAGAGCGATAATATCAGCGGTTTTACAAATTTTTCTCACAGCATATAGATGCTGAGATATAGGGAACGCTTAATGCTTTTACAATTAAATGAAACCATACGGATTAAGTTAGTTTGTAGGTAATACTGTATTGGCATTATCGATCATATTTAGCGACGGTCTTCGTATATCGCTCTTTGTACCGTCTATATACCAACCCAACCAAAAAGATTTCAAGATTCTGGGTAGGTATCGTGACTTTAAAAGAATTAAAGGATGTTTCATGTCGCTGTATGAGCTGCTCGACGCATATGCATTCTTCACCCATGTCCGCAATGTGGTGTAAAATATTATCTACAGAGACCGATTTCTGGGCACGAGAAATAAATATGTAGCAATGGGAGTCCGTTACTTTGATTTTACACTGCGCGTCCGAGGTTCCTGTTCCTCGCATATTTCTCAATTTGCTCAATTTCTTTTTATTTTCTACAACCGTAAATGTCGCATTTTTACCATGCGTCATTGTTTCGTTATGACTCGACGCATCGCTCACCACGGCAGGCGCAGCGTAAGCTGTTACGCTAGATTGACCCGCACTCACATGTGCCATTCGGGCGCTTCTTGTTTGCCGGTCGGGCCGTTTCGAAAACGATATCGCGATAGGTCGGCGTATACGCATTTACAGCGCAGGGTGCGTGTGTGCGTGCAGGCGGTGGTACTGTCACAGGCGGAAGCAAATTCGACTGTGATGATAAGTCTGCTTGCTCTCTTATGCACGTTTTTACGGTTGGTCGGGGTAATCGAACTCCGTGCTACTCTTGCAGGAGTAGGTTGCAGTGATGGCGGAGTCGCAGCTGTTAATGAAGAATTCCTCTTTTGGGGAGTCGTCACATTAATTTTTTCTATTTGTTGAATGGAGTTGCGTATATCAGCAAGTTCCGCACTCATTTTTATCTGAAATTTTACAAGATCGTTTTTCATATTCAACATATCCTTCAAAATTCGTGTAACATCAACTTTTGGCGGGAACCTCAATTGGCGCGGTTTACAAAAAATTTTTAAATTTAAATTTTATATTAATAATTCAAATATTTCTCATTGTTTTACTATTAAAAATAATTAATAATATAGTGAGTGGCTGCTGAGATGGAGGGAAATGAGGGGGGCGGGGATAAGCTGCCCACCTCACTGAAACGTCCTCAGTCCGAGGACAACCAAATAAAAAATGTTGATGGTGACGGTGGAGGCGATGAGAAGGACTTTTTACCATGTTATAAACCCAATTATAAAAGACTATACCCCGAAAACACAATAAATACAGAATTTAAAGTTTACGTTAAGACAGTGAGCAATGAAAAACTGAGCAACAAGAACCCTACTTATTTAAACCATATTTTCGCCAATGATATCAAAGGTGTGACGGCTATACAGCGTGTCAACGCAAGTAAATTGCTGTTATATTTAAATAGTGTAACACGGCTAATAACTTTATTGATAATTGTAATTTTTTAACAAAACATGGCATGAGGGCATTTATTCCATCTGCTCAAATTGAAAAAATTGGAGTCATAAGATTTGTCCCAACAAATATATCAAACAAAGAACTTTATAGCAGATTAAACTCCATATACGAAATAATAGCTATAAGAAGATTCACAAAGAAAATTGGTAAAGAGCGTGTCCCGCTACAGACTGTCAGCATAACTTTTGTATCTAATTTGTTACCCGATAATGTTCAATACGATCTATTTTCATATAGGGTATTTGAATATATTCCACCATTACAGCAATGTTTTAAGTTAACCGTTCCGCCAAAATTTGTAACAGTAAACAAAGATGTTCAATATGTGGAGGTGATCACTTATTAAAATAATGTAATAAACCTAATGAAATCTGCTGTGTAAATTGCAGTGGATCTCATTGAGCAAACTCCAAACTATAAATCTAATAATAAAAAATAAAAATAGCCTTTATTTTTCTACTACAACAATTTTTTTACATCTTACTCTAGTTTGAACTATATACATATATGGTATTTAATTAATTTAATAGGTTATTATACTAGTTTAATTTTATTAGTGTTTAAAAGTAGTAGTCGCTTCTGTAGCGTAGGCTTCTCCTAAATCCTTCCAAACATCTCTTACTCGCGCCGTCCGCATCCAATGGGATCCACATCTGTTGTTGACGATGACTATAAATCTCTTACGTGGTCTCCCTTTTCTCCTTTTTTCCTCTCGTGGTACCCACTCTGTTAAGCGCTTCGTCCATCTATTACTGTCCATCATACAAATATGTCCTGCCCAGTGCCATTTAAGGAGCCTTATTCTTTTCTGTGCTTCTACTATTCTTCTTATTTTTCCATTACTAATTTTTTCCATTTCCATTTTTCGCTGACATACAGAAATTTTCTTTTCGTCCTCTTGCCTTAATGACCATGTCTGGCAACCATATTTTAGACACGGTACTACTGCTACTTCAAAGAGTCTCTTTTTAATATTTATATTTATTGTATTATTTTTCATTATTTCTTTTAACCCCCAATACTTTCTCCAGGCGAAAGTTATCCGTCGGTGTGTTTCCTTCTCTGCATTATTTTCAAATGACATTAGTTGTCCTAAGTAAACGTATTCTTTAACATATTCGATTGTTTCATTTGCTACAATTATGTTTCGGGGTGCTCCGTTAGTCAAAACTTTAGTTTTCTTTGTGTTCAATGACAGTCCGACCTTTTGACTTGCTATTGCGAGTTCATTGACCATGATCTCTAGGTCTGTCGAACTTTCCGTAAATACTACGATGTCATCCGCGAAACGCAAGTGGTTGAGTAATTCACCATCTACCTTTATTCCTTTCGTTTGCCAATCTAGAGACCTGAAAACAGATTCTAATACCGCTGAAAATAATTTTGGAGATAGTGGATCACCTTGTCTGACTCCTCTTTGAATCGGGAATTCCGTACCTTCGCGTTCTAATCTTACTTTGGCGCAACATTTCGAATATATGTTATTTAATATAGTTATGTATTTCGTATTCAAAATAAAGAGAATCGAAAGCTTTCTTATAATCTATAAAATACATATACAATAATGTTTTCCTATATTTTTTTACTTTTTCTATTAGTTGTGTTATAGATTGTATGTGATCTGTTATAGAGAACCTTTTGCGGAAAACCGCTTGCTCGCGTGGTTTGTTTTCCTCTAAGCTGTTCGTAATTCTGTTAAATATTATTTTTGAAAATCTATATATATAAAAATGAATTGCTGTTCGTTAGTCTCGCTAAAACTCGAGAACAGCTGGACCAATTTGGCTAATTTTGGTCTTGAATTATTTGTGGAAGTCCAGAGAAGTCTTAAAAGGTGAATAAATATGAAAGTGTTCGGAATTAAATAAAAACAACAATTTGTTTTTCCTTTGATGTGTCCCACGTCGTCCGATATTTGTTTTGTATGGACATATTTCTATATACATTTCCTATGAGAGAATTTATTGACGCACGGTTTGACAGTTCTGCTGTGAAACAATTTCATAACAACAACAGGGAGCATATTTTACGAAATAATTCCTGATGTTATGATATATTTTTGACAAATTAATAAAAAACCTTATTTTATTTATTATACACTAGAATAACGTCTGTCGGGTCAACTAGTATTTTATATAATTTTGTCATAACACTAATTGGCCTATAATTACTTAGGTCACTTCGATCTCCTTTTTTATGTAGCAGTATGATGGTGGACTTTGACCATTGTTCTGGTGTAACTTCTTCTCTAAGGATATTATGAAACAATTCTTGTAGAGGTTTTAAGAGCGGGGTAGATAGTGATTTTAGCACTTCATTCATAATGTTGTCACTTCCGGGGGTCTTGTCGTTTTTTTGGGATTTTATTACATGTTCGATTTCAGATTTAAGAATATTTGGTGTCTGTGTATTAATGTTATTGATATTGGTAATTGTAATTAATTGGTATTAAACAACGACAAGAGCAGGCGTTACTTTCAATGCTATAAAGATTTTTGTAAAATTCTGTTGCTTCATTTATGATCTCAGGACGTCTAGGTTTTATGATTCCTTCTTTATTTTTAAGCTCTCCTACCCATTGGGACTTACCGTAAAGATATTTATAAGCTTTCCGTACAGCCCCTGTTTTACTTATAAATTTTTCGAAAGTATTTTGTCGCTTTATTTTTTTCTTGTGTAATATTTCTATTGATTTTTTTACTTAGTCTTATTATTTCAGATTTTACTGTTGCTCTTTTTTCTTTGTATAATTTTTCTCTCTGTTGTAAAAGAAGTCTTGTTTCCTCATTGATGTATACATTCCTCTAATTCTCTTTTCGTGACAAACGATTCAAAAACTCTTGTAATTGTATTTGTAAATTGTCGTATTGGGTTTGTACTTGTAGATGTATGTACGGCTCCCATAAATTTCTTTTTTCAATAGCTAGCAGCATCTTCTGAGAGATTCGGTAGTTGTTTAGTATAGTCAACGGATTTTATTTTTCTTCTTTTTGGTTTTGACTCTAAGGATAATTCGCATCGTATCATCCTATGATCAGTATTAAAGTTTAAGTTTTTAATTATATCAAATTAAGTAATACATGATGGTCGGTTCGAAAGGATATAGTCTATCTCAGTACATTGCTGACCGTTTGGGGATTGCCATGTCCAATTTTATGTGGTTTGCATGGAAATATACTGTTTATAGTATAATAATTGTTTTCGAGTGCAAATTCGATTAATCTCTGGCCGTGTGGACTTCGTTTTCCATGTGCGTATTTCCCTATGTACTTTCTTTCATTTTTTGAGCTTTTCCTATTCTTGCGTTAAAATCGCCGAGTAAAATGACATATTTGTGGGGGTATAGTCTAGAGCAGATTGTACAGGTCAATGTCTTCGTTTGTGTACATTTCTGTGGGAGCATATGCTTGGATAAATGACCAGGTAGAATTGTCATCTGTTTGTATTTCTAGTAACGCGACACGAAAACGAAAAGAAATCAAAAACATAATAAACAACAATTTAGATATGCTACAATTTTTAAGTAATAATAAAACATACTATGTTATGTATACTGATGGAAGTAAAGGGAGTGACTATGTACATAAAAAGGCATAAAAGGCATTTATTTTCTCAAAATTGATTCCTTTTGAATTCTTTTTGATGTCATTTCTAATATACTAGATACTACTACCGCTTCGGAAGCAAATGGCGCTCTGAGAGAGAAGAAGCGGCGCAAGAAACTCTCCCAGCATTCTTTTTTTGCGCTCTTTTTAATAAAAATATACAATATTGTACATTTTTTGGTATTGCTATAAAATAATCATAATCTAGTCCCATGCTGTCCGATCACTTAGATATTCAGCTGTGGAGTAATAGGATTTACGACAAAGGCATTTTTTTTAACATTTAAATTTATTTATAGATAATGACTGAACAGTGGCTGGGACTTTATTATAAAAGTGTATACATTTACCCTTAAACATATTATATTGTATCTTATGAAGCCTACTAGAATTAGTTACAAGCAATCTTGACTGTCTATAACCAAGCTGGTATATAGCACGAACAGCTCTCTTTTGCAGAGCAAACACTATGTCAATGTCAGCAGCATGACCCCACAGTAAAATACCGTACGTCATGATGCTGTGAAAATAACTGAAGTGACAAAACCAATCTAGCGGTCGCAACATTAGTGTACTCACTAATCTTTCTAACAGCATATGCTGCAGAACTGATTCTATCTGCTAGTTGGGCAATATGTGGACCCCACTGAAGCTTTTTATCTAACGTGATACCCAAAAAGACCGTAGTGTCCCCAAGTTCCAATTTCTGGTCTATTATAATTACGTTGGTTTGTACCTCTGCTCTGTTTGGTGTAATAAACCGTAAACACTTGTTTTTTTTTTACTGTTTAAGTGCAGATTATTCGTTTCAAACCAACGCACTATCTTTGAGAGTGCATTGTTTACGTCGTCATCAATATCTACACGTCGCTTCACTTTAAAAATAAGTGAAGTATCATCAGCAAACAATACAATCTCATGGCTATCATCTGCCACAAACGGTAGACCGTTAATATATATAAGAAACAAGAAAGGGCCGAAAATAGAACCCTGCGGAACACCTATTCCCACATTTATACCCGAAGACCGTTTGCCATTTACATCGACTATCTGAACTCTTTCGCTTAAATATGATTTTAACAGATTAAGGGCTCTATTTTTTACTCCATAATGCTTTAGTTTTAGGATTAAAGTTTCATGGTGGACGCAGTCAAATGCTTTGGACAAATCACAAAAAATACCCAACGCATCCTGTGACTCTTTCCAGGCGTTAAAGATGTGTTTAATGAGTCTAGTACCCGCATTAATTGTTGATAAACCCCTAGTGAAACCAAATTGATTTATTTTCAATAATTTACAAAAAATTCATTTGTAGCTGCTGAAGCAAAAGTTTCTCAAAAATTTTACTAAAAACAGGCAGCTCTGCTCTATACGATCCACAAACCAAATTTTGTAAAAATTTTGTTTTAAACCAATCATGCTCAATTTTTCAGCAGAATCATATGCAGTTTATCAGGCATTAATAAGAATACGCGAAATTCACAACTTTAAGAACTTTTTAATAGTAACAGATTCTTTAAGCTTAATAAAAGGTTTAACTAATCTTACAGTTAATTTTAAGTCTAACTATATCCTCTTTTTTATAAAAGTAATAATACATAAATACCACCTTGAGCATCTTCAAATGGCCTTTCTATGGGTGCCATCACACAAAAGTATAACAGGTAACGAAATGGCTGATAAGAGTGCATATGAA
The DNA here is from genome assembly GCF_905404315.1 of Leptidea sinapis. Classification (NCBI taxonomy): domain Eukaryota; kingdom Metazoa; phylum Arthropoda; class Insecta; order Lepidoptera; family Pieridae; genus Leptidea; species Leptidea sinapis. The sequence continues at coordinate 1,756,351 of NC_066288.1, read as the reverse complement.
GGTAGTAATTCAGTTGATGTTAAAAATGTTATAGAGATTCCTATGACTGATTTTCTCCAATATATTGACCAAGAAATTTAAAAGTTATGGTTAGACATGTGGAAGACAGAGCAAGATAATAAAGGAAAATGGTATGGCCGCATACAAGAAAACATACCTGTCAGACCCTGGTACAATCAATTGAAGGACAACAACAGAGATTTTATTACCACGATAAATAGATTGCGTTTTGGCCATAATACTGCACCGTCACACCTTGCAAGATTGGGTATTGTTGAGAATAAAATTTGCCCACATTGCAATTCAAATGAAGGAACTGTGAAACACCTTATTTTCGACTGCCAAACATTTCTGATTGACAGACTTCACTAGCCAGCACAACTGGCTAGTGAAATCAGTAATTCAAAAATTTTATGTGATTCTTCATCCCGCCCGCCTCCACTTCATCATTTGTTAAGAGACAAAAGAAGTTATAAACCATTATACTAATATATTAAGAATACAAATCTAACAATATAATATAAAGTGAAGTGATAAGTGAACTGTGAAATGAAAAGTATACATATTATTTAGATAATAAAAAAGACTTGACTTAAAGGTCTTAGTTACCAGGTCATAAAATCCCAAAAAAAAAGCTCCTGTAGCGTCCTGCTGTTGAGAGCCGAACATAAATGTCTAATACACATTAGGAAAGTATTGTAACATGAATTTTTACAATTTACATTTTCTATTTCATTTTAGTATTTATTTAATTTTTAATAAAACAGTATGTCGTTTTGTTTAGTACCTATTTTAATAAATTTTTGTCTCACAGTAAAATAAAAATGGTCGTTTTTATTTAATAAGATTTGCACGCGTACGTAGTAATGCGTACATTACTTTCTTTGTTTTTTGTTACCAAACCATATTAAAATGCAAGTTTTTGAAGAAATAGAAAAACTGCACCTAGACAGCCTCAATGATGAGTGGGTGCAATCTGTGTATGATTCCGAATTTATGGAGTTTGGGGATTTGCCGCCAGAATACGAAAGTGCCATTGAATCCAATGAAGATGATGTCCGTATAATTTTTGAAAATATTGTGAATCTAATTGAAGATTTGGTTAACAGAGATTCTGACACATTGACAAGAATATCTACAGAAATAAAACATCAAAGATTGTCAGCCCTAATTGGATTTTACATTAATGATGGGAACAAAAACATATTGATTTCTGATAGCAGAAATAATGCTCTATGGGCCTCACGTCTATATTATAAGCTCCTAGTGATTCCGGGACAAACTTACCATGTTTACCATTCTCAACTGTTTACACATTCCCTTTCCTGTCTAAAATTTCCAAAGGCAGTATGTGACCTTGAAGGTACCTGCTTTATGGGAATGCGACTTTTGAACGAAGTAAATTTAATTATAAAAAACCTGAGTGGTTTTGTTAATGATTTGAGAAATGTTGTCCAAAAATTGGACTTAAATCCGGGTGAGGTGAACTTTGAAGAAATTCTTCAAAACCTAGTAGATATAACTGGTGGTGCTATACTTTATAAGTTTAATGTTGGTAAGTAAATATTCTACAACCATAATATTATAAAGACCTAACTATTGTCTCAAACTGAAATTGTTGAATTTATGCTATATTTTATTGAATTCTGCCACTTTCCATAGTTTTAGCATAAGCAAGATTTATGGAATACTATAATTTCCATATAATTATTAATACCTATTCTTATTGTTCACATTTGATTAACATTTAAAAACATATATGTTTAAAAGGTTATATTTTCATTTTGTCTCATTTCAATAAATATTTTATTTTATTTACAAACAATCATACAAACAGTGTTACTTAATAACTAGTTGTTCAAGTAATTAAGAACTTGTCAAGACCATTTTCCACAGTTTATTAATGATAGTATCTTATCTATTGCAACGTCCGATTAATGACAGCTGGCAGGTAGCGAAACGTCCGATGACGCGATTAAGATTATCCGACAGCGAGCGCGAGATTCATCATTATTAAAAGCGATATAATTACATAACGACTCTACCTATGGCTATATAAAAAATACATTCACGTAGTTAAAAGTATAGAAAATCAACGTGTAAAATCATAAATTATGTTTTTGAACCCAAGTTATATATAAATAAAAGGTTAAAGCTCGAGATTATAGGTAGAAATGTGATAACATTTTCATTATATTAAGTTTTTATGTAAAAGATTAGCGCACACATTAATAAAACTTGATTATTATTGAAATAGACTATATAACCTATTTTTTGATATTAATATGTCATTACTTCGACTTACGGGATTGTTGCATTAAACTAAAATAAAGCACCCATTCTTAGTATATACCTACAATTTATCTGCGGAATGCACAAGTAAAACGTAAAATACTTGGTTGTCTCAATACATCCAGATTGTTGAATATTATAAACATTATATTTATGATATTTTGTCCCTATTACAAGCAATGATTTAGTGTTAATTAATTGGATTACAATAAAAATTTGATATTTAAACCAAATCGATAAAGTAGTATCGATCATACTGTTATAACTTGTCGATTTAATGTCGTAAGCAGAATTTTATATGTAATTTGTAGATAAAATCGGAAACTAGATATCATGAGGATTAATTTCATATATAAAACAAATATAATACGTAATTAAAATATTACACTTACATGATAAACAAAACAATAACAAAACACTTGACACTACAAAAATAAACAAATGACAATTCCCCCCGCAAACCGATTTTCAATTAATTATTTCTTTTAATTTTTGCTCGGATACTTGATATTTAAAGATAAGCCTATTACCATTACTTACCATAGAGTCTTAAAAATCGTATTTGACAAGCTAATTCATTCATACTACAGATTATAACACAAAATAAATACGCAAGTCGACTGGGCCACTCTGGTTGCCTGGACGTTTGACTGTCTAAAGAAAAAAGCCGCTCTAGTTGCCCGGACGTTTGAGTAGTTATCACATGAACAATCTTATTACTATAGGTATATTTATTTATAACTGAGTATGTATTATGAATTTTATTATTAAGGATATAAGATAAATATATAATCTTAAACATTTTCCCCCTTATTTATGATAGTCTGCTAACTTAAAGCATTGCTAATTCTCACTCTGTCTTCTTCTATTGACCCAAGTCAGAATGAGAAAAAACACTCCTTAGCGGCTGTTTAAAGTTAGGGGACCATTATGAATAACCTCCTGAGACCCAGACTTTTCAGAAGTAGGTAGTGATTTAAACCCAAACTACAAAATTTTGTACAAAAGGAATATTTGCTGTCAGACCCAGACATGTTTATGTCCATATTTTGAAAACGATTACTATTTTTTTAAAAGACCTATTTTTACCTTATTGCTATGTTTTTAGAGGACAATTTGGGCTAGGCCTAGTTAGGCTATGTTTTGTGCAAAAAAATGCATGTTGGGTCTGTATGCTTATTAATTTTATGTTTAGGATTAAATTAAACACTATCAATTTATAGAAAAATTGTTTAATAAAATAAAGGTTTTCTTCTTAATTATATATAATACTTAGTTCTTCATTTATATCTGAGTCAAACACCAACTTCAGCGAAGTTCTCAATATGAATCTATTGCGTGATATACTGTTTGCTACTATTTGAATACACCATTTTTGTTCCTAATATATTTGTACACATGGATAATTTATGCAAGATATCATAATGAGTCCAATAAATATTTTGCATTCTTTTTCAACGAATTGTAATGCCTTTCCAGTACGAAAAACATAATTTTGGTTAGTATTATTTACTGTCACAGCAATCAGGTAGTCCTCAATGTATTGTTGAAAATACTGCAAATAATCTAAAGTTTTCGTGTGTATTGGCATGTATGACGGCTCAGAAAGCTGTGGAAGTGTTGGCTCAAAATCTTTACCAGTCCATTCTGGTTCAACTGTTGTTGATTCATCAGACAAAATCACATTCGTCAACAGGCACATATTCATCATCCGTTCCATTGTCTTCGAAACCTTAATCTCCATAGTCCGATTCATTTAAAAACTCCAAAATTTCTTCATCTGTAAGGAAAACTGAGTATATGTTTTTCAATAGTATATTTTGTGATAAGACCCAATGTCTAAAAAATGCACATAACAATTAATTGTTGTATAAATTGGTTGTTATAGAAGCAATCACTCAAATTATTACCAGAATCAACTATTCAAATCTTTATTAAAATAATTATATAAACAATGACATGAGAACTAAAATGATTATGTAGATAATTTAGGAATAAACTTACCTTATGCTCGACGTCGCGCCATTTTCGTCAGTCTATCTTTTTTTTTTTATATGAGAGGGGGCAAACGGGCAAGAGGCTCACGGGATGGGGAGAGGTGAGGCAACCGCCCATGGACATCGGCAACAACAGGTGTGTCAAGAAATGCGTTGCCGGCCTTTTAGGTGGGAGTATGCTTTTTTCTTGAAGGTCCCTAAGTCGTATCTGTTCGGGAAGACCGCTGCCGGTAGTTGATTCCACAAAGTGGCTGTGCGAGGCAAGAAATTTCGAAGAAAACGCGCGGTTGTGGAATGCCAGACGTCTACGTGATGCGGATGGTACTTTGCACGTAATGTCCGATGGTGGAATTCGGCCGCTGGAATCAACCCGAACAGCTCCTCTGAGCACTCCCCGTGATAAATGCGGTAGAAGATGCAGAGAGAACCCACATCTCTACGCAATGCTAGAGAATCAAGCCAATCGGAGATGACTTGATCGTCGATGATTCGAGCCGCTCTTCGTTGTATGCGGTCAAATGGAAGAAGCTGGTACTGGGGAGCACCCGCCCAGAGGTGAGAACAGTACTCCATGTGAAGCCGAATTTTCGCCTTATAAAGTTGCAGGCGGTGGCTTTTAGTGAAGTACTGTCTCGCCTTACTGAGTACTGAGCTTTTTAGAGGCCATTTTGGCCTTCTCTTCCAAGTGACCACGGAAATGAACGTCGCTCGATATATCGACACCAGAGTTTATGGGTTTTAAGTCGGAGCATGCATCGTTGATAACAACCTTGATGCTCCGATCAGCCAAAAAGCTAGTGACCCATTTGCACAACTTCTCGGGAAGCCCATAGGATGGCAGTTTCGCTATAAGCGCTTTATGCCACACCCGATCAAAGGCCTTCGCTATGTTCAAACTCACTGCCAACGCCTCGACTTCTACTTCAACTCAACCGCTTGCGCCCATTTATGGGTGAGGTACGCAAGAAGACCACCAGCTGAGCGAATATTTAAAATCTTTAGAGTATAAGGTAGGCTCAATTAAAAAAGGAATTTCTTAGACACATAGTAAATATAATAATAATAATAATAGGAATAGCTCTTTTCATTTGTCTGATATAGGAGCTGCCGCAGCTGTGGTCAACTTTATAGATCCCAGGGCACTGGTATGGTATAATGATTACTGTCTTGGCAAACATAGGTAGGCAACCATTTTTTAAGGGGTTTAAAATGGTTGCCTACTAGTCACTAATATGATATAGGATATCACACCTATTTTATTAATGAATACTCCTTTCATGTATTGTGGAAATGCCACTTGCCATTACACTTGTTAAAGCAGTTTTGCTGAAGTAATCTATTAATGTGCTCTAGTTCCTTCAAATGATCACCATCACAAAGCTCATATACATGTTTTGTAAACCTTCTGTAAAGCCACTGACACTAGATGTACAAGATAGTGATGAAAGGCGCCATGATGGTATCAGTGTAAGTGTGAGTGGGTTTTGTATAAAAACCATGGCTTATCATTGCCGTTAGGGCGAGTTTCTAGTGTGACATCCAAGAATGCCAATCTCCCTTTGTCCTCCTATTCGCAAGTAAATTTTATATTTTTATGTAAGGTATTGAGGTGTGTTTTCTTGACATTATAAGTTAGATATATTTCTACCTGATTTCATCCTCTTTTAACTTTGGCAAAAACATCATCAACATACTTTCTCCAAATTTTAAGAGAGCCAGGTTCTGTTGTAATGGCCTTCTCCTCAATACACAATAAATAAACATAATTTATGAATAAAATTATTTTTAGACAAAGTGGCGCTCGCAAATGTTACAAGAGTAATTTATGAAGTGATTGATATGTTATTATGCAGCTCAAATGGTCAACCAAATCCAATGGCCATAAAGCTACTATTCAAATGCCTGTTGCAGAAACTTGTAGCAGCTTCTTTGGATTACAGACAAGCAAATGTGAGTACGATTTTGCTGTCAGAGTTTATAGAATCAGGGTGAAATGGAAAAAATGAAATGGTGAAAATAATGAAGTATTCATTCACAGCTTGGATGTTCATGGAAGAGAAAAAACCACTGTATAGAATGAATTATGATAATAATAATAATAAATAATATGTATTTGTTTACTGAGACACTTACTTGTAATGTACGATCTTTCCATATCACTAAGCTTCAACATAATATTACCAATTTATTGTTTAAAACTAAAAATAATTACTTAATTAGTGTTCTTAATCTTTTAGAATATAGTGAGAGCATCCTTTGTGACATATACAGGATTAATTCTAAAGAAGTATGCTCAAATTGCTCTACCAAGCTTTTTGACACTTTTGCAGCATTTAGCATACCGTTTGGATGGTTCGGTAAGATCTGCATTTATGGAAGAAATCTATTTTAAAAATTTATTTGTGTATTTATCTAATGGAAATTCTTATTTTCAGGAAAAGGCAGAAGTGAGAATGACACGAGTGAACTTAACTGTTGGATTGATGAGCCTTTTGCCTCAAAGGTCCTTTAGAAGTTATGTCCGTTGGATGATCAGGTTAAATTCATCAACAAAAGTGCCACATCGTCAAATTGCTTTGGTAAGTATCTAATTGCACGTAATTCAATTTGTTCTTAATAGACTCAGTAAAACAATAGATTAACATGATTAGGTATGAACCATACCACGATCACCGCAATTGCACACTACATCGCCCAGCCCAAAATTGAGTTTAACTAGCCCTTGGCTAGTTAAACTCAATTTTGATTTTTGCATGTTTAGTGCTCAGGTTCAATGATCCATTGAGCATGGTCATTACCATGCTCAATGGACTACATTGTACAGGCGTGAGGCATACATGGTACATTATTTTCCATTTCATTTTCAGTGAATTATTTCAATTTGAATTAGAATTATAGCTGTTTAACTTATATTAATACCTACAAATATGTAGGGCAGGTTCACCTACTAACAAATAAGATCTATATTTGTCTGCTGATGACTGAGTCTGAAAAATAATTTATTCTATCAACATATCATATTGTGTCCAATGTGTGCCCGTGTATAAGCTGTTTATAATGTTGTAGGAAGTTTTGTTTAAACTATTACCATATGACCCTGAAGAAACAAATGAATCTGGAGCTGAAACACCTCGGAAAATATCTACTGATACCATTGGTGAGTTCCATAATTTTTGTGGGAAAGTTCGTCGATCTGTTCATGGTGGTGTCTTGGTTCCTATGCAATGGAATTTTTATCTTATGTAATAAATATGATAAAAGAGTATGGTACGGGTCACCTGATGGTAAGTGATCACCACTACTCATATTAACTTCCAAAACCAGAAGAATCACAAGAGCATTGCCTGTCTTTAATCGATCTGAAAACATAGCGCAAAGTATTTTACTCCACAGATTTAAACGTGGGAGAAAGATCAGATGTTTGGGAAGTGCCATACATCATATAATATACATATATCTGCCGTATCAGATAGTAAGGATGATAATTATATTTGTACTTGATCCTTTAATTTGTGCTTAGTTATAAAACACTAACTTTGATTTATTATTGGTCAATGCTGTGCATTTCTCTTATGGGTGTAAACATTAGAATTGTAAATAATGTTACCTTATAAATCGTTGTAAATGTATCAATGTGTATTATGTTGAAGTTTCTAATAATTTGTTATGATTTAAAGTGATAACTCTCACTTCTGGGATTAATTACAAAAATAAAACTGAAAACTTAAAAAATCCCCCATGAGTTATCATTTTAAAACATAACAAAGGAGATTGAAACACTTCCATGAATTATGAATTCCATGAATGGAAGTTAAAATAAAAAAAAGTTCGGTCATGGTGTAGGTTGGTGATCATCTAGAAACCTAGGTATGCTAAAAGCTGGTGATAGTCCTAGTCGATCCTCTACATGATTTTTTTACAGAAGAAAGGTTATATCTGCCTGCAGTTAACCAGATGTAAGCGTTTATCTATTTTAGGGACTTCCATCAGTACGTGACTACACTTTTCATGATAGAATGCCGCAGGTAGAGCTCTTCGTAGTATGTGTGGAATTGGTTTGAGATACCTCAATAAAATTAGGGTTCTTTTGAGAAGAGATTAAAAATAGATAATATAAAATTTATGAACGTGGTCGCAATATTCTACCATCAGTACCAACTATCAAAAACAAGAGAGCTTGTATCAACTGTTTGACTCAACAACTTGAGACAGGGATGTATTACTTATTTACTTTTTTTGTAGGTTCGGAGGAAAGGAGCAGCCAAAATGGAGATGCTACTGACAGTGGACTGGACAGTAGTAACAAGACTTCAGTTAACTTGACAGACTCAGAGGGTGAAAGCCCCGATATTGTGCCAGAATTAATTATAGATAATGCAAGTTTTTTTTTATTTAAGATCTTTTCTTGTCTTCCATATTTACTCAAGGGTATTTTATCCATAAATAAGATCAAAAACCTCACTCGATGAACGCATAAACACGGATCGGATGGTGAAATGCTGCTTGAGTTTGTGGCATGTAGTGCGGTGTTGGTATGTTTAAAGAGGTAGGTTTGAATACTGACAATAAACATTTATGAAAGATGTTGTATAAGATAAACTATAACATAACATCTCTACAAATCACCGAGTCGTTTAAGAACTCGAAGTGACGTCCTTTAGGTCCAAGGCCCGTATTCCAGAAAGTTTCTTAGATCAAGTATCTCTAGAAAATCTGTTTAGTGATTGAGCGCCGCCTTATTCCAGACCGCGAAATCGGATATGATTGATGGCGAGCGGCAGGTTACGACTCGTACGTACTTATATGATTGATGGCGAGCGGCAGGTTACGACTCGTACGTACTTATATGATTGATGGCGAGCGGCAGGTTACGACTCGTACGTACTTATATGATTGATGGCGAGCGGCAGGTTACGACTCGTACGTACTTATATGATTGATGGCGAGCGGCAGGTTACGACTCGTACGTACTTATATGATTGATGGCGAGCGGCAGGTTACGACTCGTACGTACTTATATGATTGATGGCGAGCGGCAGGTTACGACTCGTACGTACTTATATGATTGATGGCGAGCGGCAGGTTACGACTCGTACGTACTTATATGATTGATGGCGAGCGGCAGGTTACGACTCGTACGTACTTATATGATTGATGGCGAGCGGCAGGTTACGACTCGTACGTACTTATATGATTGATGGCGAGCGGCAGGTTACGACTCGTACGTACTTATATGATTGATGGCGAGCGGCAGGTTACGACTCGTACGTACTTATATGATTGATGGCGAGCGGCAGGTTACGACTCGTACGTACTTATATGATTGATGGCGAGCGGCAGGTTACGACTCGTACGTACTTATATGATTGATGGCGAGCGGCAGGTTACGACTCGTACGTACTTATATGATTGATGGCGAGCGGCAGGTTACGACTCGTACGTACTTATATGATTGATGGCGAGCGGCAGGTTACGACACGTACGTACTTATATGATTGATGGCGAGCGGCAGGTTACGACTCGTACGTACTTATATGATTGATGGCGAGCGGCAGGTTACGACTCGTACGTACTTATATGATTGATGGCGAGCGGCAGGTTACGACTCGTACGTACTTATATGATTGATGGCGAGCGGCAGGTTACGACTCGTACGTACTTATATGATTGATGGCGAGCGGCAGGTTACGACTCGTACGTACTTATATGATTGATGGCGAGCGGCAGGTTACGACTCGTACGTACTTATATGATTGATGGCGAGCGGCAGGTTACGACTCGTACGTACTTATATGATTGATGGCGAGCGGCAGGTTACGACTCGTACGTACTTATATGATTGATGGCGAGCGGCAGGTTACGACTCGTACGTACTTATATGATTGATGGCGAGCGGCAGGTTACGACTCGTACGTACTTATATGATTGATGGCGAGCGGCAGGTTACGACTCGTACGTACTTATATGATTGATGGCGAGCGGCAGGTTACGACTCGTACGTACTTATATGATTGATGGCGAGCGGTAGGTTACGACTCGTACGTACTTATATGATTTATATTTACCAGTCAATCATATTTATTATTGTTGCGCTGCTTTGACTAACCTAATTAATGACATTTTGGTTTTGATACTTTCTTAATTTTATTGATAATAGATGTGATACTTAAATTAAATACTTATACTAGCGAACCCGACAGACGTTGTCCTGTAAAACACGTCTTAAGTTTGAAAAAGAAGTCCAGCCGTTTTGGAGGGAGTTCATTGTCAACACACGTACAGTATAATTTTATATATAAAGATAGAGTACGTATTTTTGAAGTGTCTTAATTAGATCGTTAGTATCTAAAAAACCGATTAGTGTCATAAAAATGCATTTTAAAACTAATCTTTTTAAGTTTCGCGAGCAATTTTGTGGTATTGTTATGATGCCAGTTGGACAGGTAAACTAAATGCGCTTATGTGGCATAATTGCTATTTATTTATTTATTTACAAGTAGGTACAATAACATATAACAAGATAAAACTATCATCTAATAACAATTACAGCATATTTTTATGATCCTGAGATCCAATTAAAATTGTACACATCATTCACCAAATACAGTAAAAAATAATAAGTGGACACAACAGAAATTACATTATGACGAAATTTAAGTTTAACATTAAATTATTTTACGTAAACTAGCAAGTTCTATTAAGATTATTTTTAAACAAGTTTATATTTGTAAAGAATATATCAATTGTATGTACACCTTGTCGCCATTCTAGTTTATACAAATGTACCTTCATAATATAATTTATTACAGTTACATGAGAACTTGCTGTACATTTTACAATGGAAACATTTTGTTTCCTCTTCAGCTGGTTATGACTTATGACCTGTTGCATGATCGCCGTCAGATTACTTTTTAGATCTGTAAAATATTGTTTTTTGATGCACCCTTTATCTCAATTTTAAGTAGTAGTTTATACATGTTCCAACAATTCGTAACTCGACAGAACAAACCCGGTATTCGTAGTAAATAAACATCCATCAAAGACTACAGATGTGTGCTGTTTCCCTTTACGAAACCGTCATAATCAAGTCGTTTCAATAAAATGTATGTTAGTTACGTGAACAGTCTTGCGTGTCCTGCAGATACATGAGCATACCGCATAGCTTCTGGAATACAGGCCTGATATTACATACTGTTTAAGAACGTGCCTTGTCCTAGGCCTTGCCCACATACAGCGAATGAAAGCCAGCTATAACATCCTTGTCTTTTCACTCACTTCGCCACACACCCCTTATCATCAGTTTGTTAATGTTCTTTCGCTCGTTATATGTGGTAACGGCATAAATATAACAGTCAGAAAAACTCAGCTGGGTTTCTATTTTTACAAACAATTGCCTATAAAAAAAAAGTAATGAAATTACTTTAAAGAATAATGAACAATGGTCCCAATACTTAATTTCTCCGATGATAGCAGACACTAAGTTTTCCTTGATTTGTTAAAATTGTTACTATTTATTAGGAAGACTTTGAAGAGGACGTCCCAAATATTCTTCAACACCGGCGCCATTGCGTGCCGCACATGCAGATAGTGCGTGCTATATACGACCGCGTGAACGATGTCTCCAGTACACTGCGGACACGAGCGCTCGCTATCATTATAGAGCTGTTGGACACTCCCCTGCCAGCCGTTCAGAAAGCTATAATAGTGAGTAGTTTAGAAAATATAAGTTATAGGTAACGCGACGCAAAAAGAGTACCTTCGAAGTAACAGTTTATCGATAAGTATAGTTAATTATAGTTGTTAAAGGAAAGATGATGTATAATTTCAAACTATGTTAAATCATAAGAACTGCAAAACTGCTATTTTTTTACATTACATTTTATATGAAAAACACTGTCGCTCATTCTCATCCTTGATAGGCATATTGTTGTTGGTATTATTGCCTTATTATTATTAAATTTTTAGATCGTGTTTAGTTTGTCAAATTAACCTTTTTTATGGAAAATTAGGAAAAAACGAACGTACGGGTCACGTGGTGTTCAATGATCACTGCCGCCCACATTCTCTTGGAACACCAGAGTATTCACAGGAGCGTTGCCGGCTTTAAAGGGAGGTTTACGCGATTTTTTGAAGGTACCCATGTCGTCTCGTCACAGAAACACAAGGAAACTCATTCCACAGCTTTGTAGTACGTGGAAGAAAGTTGCTTGAAAACCGCACTGTGGAGGACCGCCTCACATCCAGATGGTGGGGATGATATCGTAACTTGTGGCGTGTCGTGGTGTCGGATCAGGTTAACCTTTTTATTTAAGAAGTATTTCGTGCGTGAATGTTACAAATGCAATGGCGCAAACTATATTTGCTTGTATATGAATAGGCAGTCTTTGCCGCTCAGTATTATTTGAAAGCGTATTAGGCGCACGGAGAATTGCAATATTTCGCCTAATAAAAGTTTGTTGGAGAAGAACTGTATACTTTTCAAATTAATATACAGGGTCCTAAAATACGACCACCTGCCTACGAAGAATACGAAGCCTGCACCAGGCTGTGGACAAGTTGATGACTAACGGCAAAAATATTGTATCGGCCGCGACGTGACGAGTAAAAAGATAGAATAGCTCGAGACTATCTTTCATTAAGATACTAAAGTATAGTATATAATGTAATGTAATGTTTCAGGAACTCAACGGAATGAATGGTGGAGAGTGCAGCATCGCGAGCGTGGCCTCGAGGTGTGCGGTGGACGAGCGTGCTGTCGTGAGGAAGGCCGCAGTAACTGTTTTTCATCAGCTGTTGTTAAGAATTCCTCATCCTTCATATTGTACGGTAAGACTTCTGGGAAATTCCAGTCGTAACGAGATTATTCCTAGTCTTGTCATAAAGGCATAAACTGCAAGCGATTGCAAGCTATTGCAAATAACATTAATTACTTTTATAGTGTGTTAGTTTAGTACATAAATATAAAACAATTTAAAATATAAAAATTATTCTAATGAACGAAACACTTTCCATGGGAAAATTCTTCACTCCCATCCCACTCATGGCGTTTAGAGGAAGCTGTACTCTCTAAAACTCACCATAAATCATAAACCAGCGGATCGGGAAAGATCGAGATTAGACGACGGCCAGTCTTCAGCTCTGATGAAGTCCGACACGTTCGTTTCGTTATTGAACATGGTGTTGTTAAGGGGCTTCACTTCCTTCTCAATAATGGTATCTTGATACACTTGTGCCATTGTTTTGATACCTTTTTCACCAAAGTATGGCTCAGTCACTCTTTCATAGCTAATAACCGTGATGGTTTGGTGGGGTATTAGAATGAAGTCGGATAATGCCCACGTTGCACTCTGTTGACAAATTCGGAAGCTTCCTTAGAGCTTTTAGCATAAATATGGTCATTTTGTTTGTTAAAATGTTGCTCCATTTAAAAAAAAATCTCATCCGTTAACAAAAATTTTCTGTGACCTCCCTTTGCGTACCTTCCCGCGTGCTTCAGTATATGTTTCGATTTTACCACCTTATTCTTTTTGTAATTATCAGTCAGTTAAGAAATGAACAATACGTCTCTTATAAGCTGAAAGCCCTAAGTTATCTTTAAAATACGCGACATGGTTCTCCCGAGATAAAATCTTTTGCTTTCGGATAGGAGTTTTAAAAATTGCATTTGGCTCCACACCTCCTTTGTATAATGCAATCACAGCGATTCGGTTCTCTCTATCACCCTACTCCATTTTAGTATCGCAAAATATTGTACAATGTATTGGCGCCAAATTGAGAAAACTCAATCATGTAAATATGACAGATTTCAAATTCAAATGTAATATTTTGTTTATTTTTAATTGCAACAGTATTTATGGTCAGACTAAGTATTCATGTGAACAGTAGATGTGCCCAAGGGGTTATCTGCTGACCCCTGATGTTTAGCGGCTTGTTTTGTCAATAACAGTGCGAATATGACTTCAGTCGGAACGATTCGATGTAGATGGAGTAGTGAACCCTGACTCGACCCGAATACTTCGTATTATCGGCAAATATAAAAATATATATCGGAAAATATTACTTATCCAAGGAAGAAAATCGTACCATGATACACAACTTTATTGTAGCTATGATGTGTATTTATTAATTAATGAGAACCACTTGAGTCACTGGTGTGACCATCATTTGTACACACCAACTATGTCCAATATTTTATCTGTACCATGCGTGAATCTGATGTGGTTTATAAGAAATTTTTTTTACTAACGATTTTAAATTTAAGGGTTAATTAGTTAAACTATATAGGATGTAATCGTTAAGTGTGAATTCCGTAACTATTAATAGTAAATAATAATAATAAAGATTTATTAAATTTCATGCATAGTAAGTACATATTAAATGATATTAATTGGTAACTTATTAACCTATTATATTCAATTACATTCATAACACTTACATGAATCTAATTTCTAGTTATAAATACAATTTTGTAATTAGTTTAATTATAATTTGATTTAATTAACGCCGTTCGGGTAAAAGCGTCCCCCAAGGAATGCCATCCTTCTCTGTCATTAGTTCTGTGCCAACTTAGTCTTAGCCAACAGTTTCGTCTGCCCATCTGGCCCTTGGCTGACCTCTTCATCTGGAGCCATTTGGCCCACACCACCTTAATGACCGTAGAGTCCATCTATCGTCCTTGTAACGAGCTACGTGACCCGCCCACTTCCATTTAGCTTTCATTTGTCCGTAACTATTATAGATATCAAAAATCTTTGAACTGACATCGAAAGAAACGAATATTTAATAAAATTTTCCCATACTGTCCCAGTTAAAAAACAAATTGGTCGGCTTTATATACAGAGTCATTACTCTTAGAGAGACTAGTATTGTTTCAAACAGTGTGGACGTCATTTATTTCAGACACTAGTATCGCTGTGTCGCGACGCCAGTATCTTAGTCCGGACCGCAGCGATCAGTGCCTTATCCGATGTGGCGATGCAGAAGCCATCGGAAGTGACCATCACCGCTTTCTTAGCTGGACCAATGCATCAGCTCTCTGATCCAGAAACCAAGGTACAGTAGCATTAGATGGCGCATCAGTCTAGCGAAAGCACCGTTAGTGACACTATAGGTTAGCCTTACTGAGGTGTTTTAAATATCTTGGACACATAGTAACCTCCGACCCTTCACGCGGATTTAATTATTAAAACTTTCGTGAGACATGATTAACCTTCTGCAACTGAGGTGACTTTGGTGGAAATATTTCACTGATGTGGAGTCTGTCAGACGTCACTTTAAACAGGACCTATTTTATATAATCTGTATAGTTTAATTAAATTAAAATAAAAAGCTATAGATAGTTGATAAGTTCAAATACTTAGGTCACATCATGACTTAAGAGATGACTATGACATAGAGCGGGAGCGTAGAGCGCTGTCAGTGAGAAGTAATATGGTCGCCCGCAGGTTTGCACGAAGCACAAATAATGTTAAAGCGTTATTATTCAAAGCATTCTGCCAGTCTTTTTACTCGAGCGGCTTGTGGGTGTCATTCGCGCGGGGCCTATAACGTTCTACGTGTCACATATAATAATGCGTTTAGGCGGCTGTTGGGGCTGCCATGGCGTTGTAGCGCTTCTGGAATGTTTGCTGAGGCATGTGTGGATGGTTTTCATGCCATAATGCGCAAAAAAGCGGTTTCCATGTTGCAGCGTCTTCGTGTTAGCAGTAACAGCATCCTAAAGATGATTGCTGCCAGAGCTGACTGTTCCTTCCAGAAACACTGGATATAGTTAGCTCTAGGTTTATATTTCACTAATAATACTAACGTAGTACATAAGAAATATTGTTACTAATACATTAACTAATATATATGGAAATCTATCTGAATTAAATAAATAAATTAGTTAATCATTTTTTATAGTGAATTATGGTTAATCATACATTATTGTTTTGATTAAATAAAAAAAAAGATTTGGAGAAAATAAATTAAATCATTTAAAAAAGGTTTTAAAGAAATATACTACTTTCCGCGATTTATTAATATCAGTTTGATTAACAGTTTGTATTTTTTTTATAAAATTCGAAACTCAATTTTTTGTCTTATATTTTAATTAATAATTATATTTTAAAGCTACATTTAAAAAAACAAAGCGATCATATGGTTCATTTAGGCACATATAAATCTCAAAGACAACTTTATTTTTTGTACAGTATTGACAGATTTGATAGGTCGAAAGTTTACTTTATTAATGAGGACTCGTATCACGTACACTAGGGCACAAGGACGGCCTTAGTGAGGTGACGTCTATTAGAATAAATTAATTATTGCTGTACTTACGTCTGTGAGACACCGGTACCTCAAAACACCAAAGGTTCGCACGGAACTGTGATCCGGCCGCAACTGTCTCATAGTTCAAACCATTTTAATAAGGTACTGAGCGGGACAGCAATTCAAATTCAAATATCTTTATTCAAAATAGAATGTGAAATCACTCATTGAAAGTCAATAAAACTACCACCCATTCCAAAGTGAATGCCTCAGGCCTGAGAAGAATGGGCGCAACAAACTCAGCGGGCTTTTTTTTTCATCAAAAATATGTTTTACAATTAAAGTAACATTTACAAAGTAACATTGTACAATTAAACTTATTATTTAATAGCCTGAGGGCGGTCGCTCCATTCCCAATCTGTGGTATCATTAAGAAAGTCATTAATGTTATAGTAACCTTTACCACACAAACGTTTTTTAACAATTCTTTTGAATAACGTAACACCTTTGTTTTGAACATTTTCTGGGATCTTGTTGTAAAAGCATATACGAGTACATCGCCCCACAAAAGACTTACTAACTCGACTTAGCCGAGTAGTAGGCATCATCAGTTTATGTCTGTTCCTGGTGTTAACATTATGGTTATGACAGTTTCTGGCAAATTCACTTATGTGCCTATGAACATACATTACATTATCAAGAATATATTGAGTAGCAACAGTCAAGATGTTAATTTCTTTGAATTTTGCTCTCAATGATTCCCTAGGACCTAGGTTATAAATAGCGCGAATAGCCCTCTTCTGCAGCACAAATATTGTATTAATATCGGCAGCGTTGCCCCATAGCAATATACCATAGGACATAATACTATGGAAATAACTAAAGTATACTAGTCGCGCGAGTCGAGTATCTATGTCAGTTAATTGTCTAATTCTTTTAACCGCGTATGCTGCAGAACTAAGTCTGTTCGCCAATCCTTCAATATGGGGGCCCCATTGTAATTTGTAATAAATCACATCATTTAGCGATCTGACAACGTTTCATTTGGTTGATGGTGTCTGACAGACTACCACCTCAGTTGCAGAAGGTTTACTTATTTAGTAATACGGCTTTACTCAGTATTTATCGGTGTGGGTACCGACTAGTTTCAGCGATTCGGAGGTTCTTCATCAGGGTAAGTATACTAGGTTTGCGATAACCTCCCGTCTCTTACAATACTTTTATTGTGAGTACATCCTGTGCACCCGTGGACACCAATAGTGATACAGCGGCAGTGATCACCGGCGCACCCCGCCCTGGCCAGCCGCGCACTCCGAGCACAAGTCCGCAGTAAGAGACGGGACGTTATCGCGAACCCACCACACTCACCCTGATGAAGGACCTCCGAATGGTCCGATACTAGTCGGTTCCCACACCGATAAACTGCGAGTAAAGCCGTAATCGGCCTTCGGCCTAAGATTTTGTATTAAATAATGTGATATATTAAAGGATTATAGAAGAATATACGCATTAAAAGAAGAATCTTTTATTCGATAACGATCCCGCGTGTGGGAGGACTCACGCGCTACAATACTTACTGTATTTGGGACAGGGATAATAAATGATCTTAGCGTGGCACCAACATCTGACGCTCGTGATGTTGGTTGTAAACCACGTGAAACGTCGAAATAAACAAATAATAATATATTCCAGTTCATTAATTATACATTAGTCAAGTCACAATTATTTTTTTTTTTCAAGGTAAATATATGTGTTATGTTATTTATTCTGTTTCTAGATACAAGCACAAGTAACTGCTTGTGTTCAGTCCTTATTGATATCTCCGTTGACGAAGTACAAGGAGGGAGTACCGGAGGATCCGCGATCCGGACTGTTCCTGGCGGGGATTGTTCAACTTCGAATGGGAAAGCATCTACAGAAGGCCTGCAAATTGCTGCAGGAATCATCCAACTGTATTAAGTATGTAGTGCTTTAGCAATTTCTTATTCAGAGAGTGATGAAGAAATGTCGTGGAAATTAACGAAGGTTTAAAGTCTATTTTTAAGTCAATCATGAGGCACCCGTTTTACATTTCTTTTTATTTTATTAATTTGACGCAAATGAGTCAATATTGTTGGTAAAGTAACGTTAAACTATGCCGCTAATTCCTGGGTAGTTTGGCGGGGATCTCTTTTAATTCATTGTTATTCACCTGTGGGGGCGGACATGTGGTTCGTTCTTCAAATCAATATTTTCGTTACGAAAGCGTCTAAACAAAATCACACAGTGCGTTGATATTGCGAGCTGTTTCGAACACTACGTGGACGGCCAGATCTTTTTCTGGCACAAACAGAGAAGGTATCATTGTACCTATCAATAGCCCGGAACACATAAACATTTTACTAATACCAAGCGTATGGAGAGTTTTAAAAATTGCATTTGGCTCCATACCTACTTTGTGTAATGCAAACACAGCGATTCAGTTCTCTTTATCACCACACTTAATTTCAATATCGCAAAATATTGGACAATGTATTGGCGCCAAAATGAGAAAAACTCAATGAACCATCATATAAAAATGACAGATTCCAAATTCAAATGTAATATTTTGTTAATTTTTAATTGTAACTGTATTTATGGCCAGACTAAGTATATATATATAGATCGACACCGCTATCACCTAGTAACGGAAATACGTCGAGTTACCAATAACCGTGTGTCGCAAACCCACAGCCACGCCATTAGCTATTTCTTACATGTTGTGATAATTTCGTGACCAATTACGATATGTTGTTGTGATCAATATCTAATTAATTTTGTTTCTACTGTTCTGTACCCCCGCCCGCTTACCTCAATTGGTGTGCTGCATTTTTTTTATGGTGAGCGTACGGGTCACCTGGTGTTAAGTGATCACCGCCGCCCACATTCTCTTGCAACACCAGAGGAATCACAGGAGCGTTGCCGGCCTTTAAGGACGGTGTACGTGCTTTTTTTGAAGGTACCCATGTCGTATCGTCCCGGAAACACCGCACAAGGTAGCTCATTCCACAGCTTCGTGGTACGAGGAAGAAAGCTCCTTGAAACCGCACTGTGGAGGACCGCCACACATCCAGATGGTGGGGATGATGGCGATGGCGAAGGTGGATTTCGGCGGCAGGAATGAGGGGAACAGGTCTTCAGAACACTCCCCGTGATAAATGCGGTAGAAGACACACAATGAAGCGACGTCTCTATGCAACGCCAAGTGATCCAGCCGTTTACAGAGTACTGGGTCCCCGACAATTCGAGCTGCTCTGCGTTGCACGCGGTCAAATGGATCGAGCTGATACTGTCATTAGCAGTGCTCCCTCGGAAGTTATTTATTAAATATTGTTTCGCCGATGATTATACAGTAATAACATGAGTACAATACTGCAGCCACCGCCTAGTGGACATAGTGAGCACACACTTGGGCGTGTCCGACGAGCGCGACATGCGAGCCCTGGTGTTGTTGTCAGCGGTGGGCCGGCTCGTGGACCAGGCCGAGGTGACCTTCCTGGTGGACTACTACTACAGCCTGGTCAACGATGATAAGGTACGAGTTTTCATACGTAACACAATGTGTGAATTCAAATTCTTTTTATTTCTAGAAAGGGACAAACAAATTTATTTTTTCAAACGGGATTATAACTGCTTATCGCCGACCGTTTGCGCAAACAAAACATGTTTAAAATAAAAATAATCCTCTTTCATTGATAATTTTTCATTTTTATGTGAGTCAAAAAGTTACCTTTATTTTTATACTCTAATACATTTTACATACATATCGACATATCATTCGCAGTCTGATAGTGGAACGGCAAAAGTGTGCTTAAAGACAATGTATGCACACTTTTCCTTAGTCGTGTGTCAACTGTGTGTCGATCACCAAGCCTGAGTTTGCCATAAAAAGTGATGAAATAATACGTTAAAGACGAATAAAAAAGATGGTGTGACTTATCACCAGTAAGTTTGTTTTATTTATATAAGATTCGCTTTGCAAAAAACGTAAGTAATTTAGTATAATGAAAAATTTTTCATTAAATATAGTACAATTATTCACATCCTTTTCTCTTGCGCTTGTCTAAAAGAGACAGATGAAAGGACGCGACAAGCACACAGTCAGAAATGAAAACTATAGAGCCATTCTTTTTTTAAAGGCCCCGGCTTTGTGTACTGAAAGCCATTGCCGGTGAATGTGAACAATTATAAACTTACAATCATGTTTATATGTCATAATCCCAGATCGTTTTTTATACATAAGTATGACAAACAAACACATTCCTGTACCCAACTAAAGTCTAACTGGTCAAACCTCGATTGAAACGTTTCGGAGTTTAATAATAATAATAAATTTATTACCAGAATTAATACATACAAAGTAATTAAAGTTAACATAATACACTTTAACATAATTGTGAATATTTGAGTCCCTTGTACGTTATATGTACTGAGTGTTGGCTCTGCACTAAGCAAGGTGCTTGTGACACAGAAGCCGGGAAACACAGTTACTAAAGAAAGTTACTTCTATTTGACTTGCGGAACATAGCATGAAGATGCTAGAAAAATAATAGTAAATTAGTAAAATTAATGAAAATAAAAATAAAAACTTCTTAACAAACAATAAAGTGTGTGTGTGTCAGTGATTGTGTGTGAGAGTTT
This sequence comes from Leptidea sinapis, assembly GCF_905404315.1. NCBI lineage: Eukaryota > Metazoa > Arthropoda > Insecta > Lepidoptera > Pieridae > Leptidea > Leptidea sinapis. The sequence continues at coordinate 1,735,154 of NC_066288.1, read as the reverse complement.
CAATCCTCTTTATAAAATAAAATCTGAATGATATTTTCAGTTTCTTAATAATGTAGACTCACTAAGTATAATTCAATTTTTCGTTTTGAATCGCGGGTAGTAAGTTTTTTCAGGTTTAAAAGTCTTTAAGTTTGACTGTTTATATTGATAAATAAGATAGCTTGTTGTCAGAGCTGAGGTTTGACTAAACCCTGGAAGCGCTGGAGTTCCATTAATAGATGTACACTGTACTGAACACAGAAGCGCGACAGCAGACTGCTTCCTCTGACGCTGGAGATGATATCGGTGTGGGAGCGACACATCAGAGAGCCCGAGAGGAGACTGTTGTGGCAACATCTTATTGACAGAATAACATCAAGCCTTGACAGCGGTGAGATTTATGTTTTTTGTTGGTTGCTTTTGCTTTTCTTTTTACAAGCGTTATCAATCTTGAGTGCAATTCAATCGTGCTCTTTCAAAACTACAGCGAAAAAGCCATTAGTCCTAATCTTATCCAATAAACGGCGCTATGCGGTACTTATTTCTTCGGAGTTTTTTTGTTGTTCATTTATTCAATTTTACTTCTAAGAATCGAGTTACAAATTACATTATAAAACTGTATACACAGTTAACATTACGCCGTGGCGCAACAACGACGTTTTGTGTTTTTTTTTTATGAAAATAAGGGATGAGCTGAGCAGGACGTTCAGCTGATGGTAATTGATACGCCCTACCCATTACAATGCAGTGCCGTTCAGGATTCTTGGTAATCCCAAAAATTATGAGGGTCACTACAATTGCGCTCGTCACCTTGAGACAAGATGTTGAGTCTCATTTGCCCAGTAATTTTACTAGCTACGACGCCCTTCAGACCGAAACACAGTAATGTTTGTAAACAACTGCTTCATGGCAGAAATAGGCGCCGTTGTGGTACCCTCGGTTAGTATCATCGCTTAGCTTATGATGTATACTAAACTCACTTGAAACTAAGAATATATTATTATTATATTACAGAGCTCGTATTTCTAGTAAAATCGAGAGGGGATGAATCAGATAATTAATTTTACGAAAATCATTTCAATTAATTGTTTAACTTGCAATGCACATAATTATAACAAAAAAATTCTCATCTCTACTTAAATAAATAATTATAATTTAATTACAATTAATTTTAGTTTAAACAATCAATCAGCAACATTTGATTTTGAAAAATCTAATTGAAATTGTTTTTTCATTTTTTTAAATCATTGTAATTAGTTTTAAGAGTTACACATCATCAAAATAACTGGATTTGCAAGGTAAATACAATATATGGATGATCAACACTAATACTGTGTAAAATTTGTTTATTTGTAGAGTGCAGGACTGCGTACGTAACATGTGCAGCTATTTTGTACCCTTTGGACTTGCAGTGGGCTAATGATCTAATGAAACTGTGTAAGTTTATAGATTAAGCATTTGAATGATTATTATTTAATGATGACAGGAGACAAGATTGAAAAATGAAATTACTTTTAGTATTGAATTCAGGAGGAATGTTATTAAAAGGCATTCAAGATGTTTCTTGTGATTTTAGTAACATAAGTTCCTTCGACATATAAATTGACAAATCTGAAAGGATTGCGATTTTAGTCTACTGTATTATTTCTTAAATATTCCTGGTTAGTATGAGAAACTTATAACATATAATATTATGAAGTTTGTAAAACATTGGTTTTTGAAGATATTTGAGCAATTGCTATATGTTAATTTAATTTTGTTTTCATTTAATATATATGTGATCAGGATTTGAATCCGCGGTTCTGATAGTCTTCATAGATAAATACCGGAGTTGCTTAGATGCCCAGGTGAATAATCCTTTGCCTCTGGGCAGCGCTGATCAATTTTTAAACAATTTAATAAATTATTTTTCATTGAAAACTAGCAACCCCGCACTTGTGCATCTTAAAAATACATGCCGGTATAAATAATACTTACTTTGTTATTTCTATAGGTTATTAATAGTGTATGGTCTGTTGGTGAACTGCTAAATAAATAAAATATAGTTAAATTAGATTATGATATAGTTAGATCTGTTTGTCAAAGCGTTTTATAATTATAATATTTTAAGTCCCGGAGGACTCAGCTGGAATTTTGTACGAGAAAATCAGCTCAGAGTTATTTTTTAACGGCATCTTCGGCCGTTTTGTCACTGTTAGACACTGTTGGCTCATCACTCAGTAGCCATTGGGAACTGCGCGCCAACGGATGACGCTACGAAGTGTCCCGCCATCTATTATTGTTTTGAATGAACCTTTGAATTTCTTGCTCGGTATTCCCAGGACAATACATCAGGGGTACTTTAAAAAAACTTTCATACAACCACTTAAAAGTCGGCCACGTTCCTGTGATACCTCTGGTATTGCGAGGGAGTGTAAAGCAGTTAACACTTACTGCATGTAAATGACCAGTTTGTATATTGATATCGCACGTCTCAACCAGCCGGCCGTCGCGCGCTGGCCGGCGCCGGGCTGCGCGAGTGGCTGCGGGCCGCGGACGTGTCGCTGGCGGCGCCGGCGCGGCCCTCGCCGGACCTGCTCGGGCTGTTCCTGGCTGCGATTGAAAACCCGCCCAGTGGTAACCAACATACAATAACATTTATTTATTCTAAACAAAACAGTCGTCTTACCACTGGGAGGCTCCTTTGCACAAGATGCCGGCTAGATTATGGATGCCACAACGGCGCCTATTTCTACCGTGAAGCAGTAAGGTGTCTTTCGGTCTGAAGGGCGCCGTAGCTGGTGAAATTACTGGGCAAATGAGACTTAAAGTTATAAAAATAAAAAAAAATGCTTGAAAATAGAATGCATGATTCTTGGGATGGTTTCCGAGATGTAGAAAAACTCCTCATGACTGCACAATATTATTTTTTATCAACTTCGAATTACAAACAATTAGACTGTCCTCCACCGATGTTACCATCAGAACAACCCAAGGCGGGCAAAAGCCCATTACTTAAATACATTTCCCTGCCCCACCACGTAAAACGTGGGGGCCGGAAATCACAAACAAAATGATTAGTGTCTTTTAACAAAGTCATATTGAAAATTCATTGCCCTAAACATTTATTTCCGGCCAGTAGTATCATTACTTTCGCAATCTACGCTTACAATTGTTTAGTGTCTTTAAGAATTTGAAAACAAGTACTGACTTCCTGGCTATTAGCAAAATATTTTATTGATTTGAGTTACTCCTATCATGACATCTATGATATAAGCTAACAACTCTGCCATCTTGGTAGAGCGAGCCCTCTCGCTCTTACAAATACCAGACTCAACGTAAACTAATACAATACCTGCTTACGTATGTACATCATAATGCAATCAATATTACTATCGGTATTTAATATGACATTAATTGAACAATAACATTTTAATCTACATTTAATTTCATCTTTCTATTAAATAAACCAATGGGTAAGTATTTCCAAAACTATATGATTTTACAGGAATCAGAACAAACTTGTGAACTAAACGGACTTGATTATTCAGGGTATTACTATATTTAACCAATATGGAAAATTATCAAAATACACTATTTAACTGCCTTGATAACAAAGAAAATAATTAGGACTATTTAATCGGTGTTATAACCAGAGGTAATGAGTTCGTCATCTGTTAATTCTATGTTAAGCCATAGTTTCAATTCGTCAACAGCTACAACGCCCCCCTCGCTTACGGGTAAGCGGAGTATCCTCAATTAGGTATCTATTATTTGGGAGCAGTTTCACTATGCGATAAGGTCCTTGAAATTTATTAACGAGTTTTTGTGATCTCCCATCATGCGGCACCTGTCTTTCTACGCGCACTAAATCCCCTTGGTTATATGTAGTAGGTTTCTTTTTAGATTTTGTTAAATCTAATAATGTTCTTCGATTGCGGACTTAAATTTCTTTTGTTTGCTTTTTTTCTGATGTCTGTTATTGCATCAACGCTATCTCTAGTACTAGTGTCATTAATTACGGAACTTAAAATACCCTGCGACCGACCTATTATGTTAAATGTGTGATGATATATGGGTTACGGTCAGCTACAAAAATAATTGAACAACGTCTAAAATACATTTTTGTTGTATTTATTTATGTAGCGAAGGACTTGGTCATTCCTTTAACTCACAATTAAATAATTTTACAGCAAACCTATCTCTCATTATCAATTCTTGTCCAAATGATATATTTATTATAATGGGAGATTTTAATATGAGTAATATACAATGGTCACCTGGCTCTCATGATCATCCCGAACACGTAGGTGCCTCAGGTGAAGCACAGATATTATTTGTTGATACCATGTCTGAATGTAACCTCACACAATATAACTTATGCCTTAATATTAATAACAGAGTCCTAGATTTAGTACTAAGTAATACTTACCTTGCAGTTTCTTCTAGTGATGACCCCTTAATACCAGAGGACTCCCACCATAAATCTTTAGATTAATTTGAAACTTAGAAAATTATAATCACCTAAAAACAAACAAAATACAGAAATATATTTATTTATTTATTTATACAAGGTCCACCAACACAGAATACACAAGACAATTCATAAGATTGTAACATAAATTTCAAAAATCGTGTTCCTGCAATTACAGGTGAACACATCATGCACATTAACATACAAACAATTTAGTTGTTAATTATGTAAAAGTAAATTGAAGTCCTATAACGCTAACATGTTAAAAAAATATAAAAAGATAAATTAATTCTACAAATCATTACAAGCTAAAATACAGTCACTTCAATATAATCACTAAAATACTATAGTATAGGTACAATATATCTTGTCTATGCATTTTTTATTATAAATTAGGTCATTACATTTTACTAATCAGAGTGTCAGGTTTCTCTTAAATTGTGCTACTGTATCTCCAAAAACATCTATAAATCGCTTGTTTGAAATTATAGTGTTGTATTGACGCAACAGCCTATTCAGTGGGGAGTTAAATCCGAGATTAGAGTTTGCTCGATCAGGTATAAACGGTTTATATTTTGCCAGTCGAGGTGCTCTAGTTGGCATGTGAATATTTATCTTGCTCAATAGCTGCGGGCAATCCAACATCCCATTAATGATTTTATATAAAAAAAACTGTTCATGGATTTGCCTTCGATCCGCCAAGGATATCATTTTATAATTTGCTAGCCTGCTACTATAGCTGTCGAGATGTCTCGTTTTTAGGCGAAAACTAATAATTTTTAGAAATTTTTTTTTGGATACTCTCAACGCGTTGTATATATTTGTTATAATAAGGGTTCCAAACAACAGAAAAATACTCAAAACAACTTCTCACCAGCGCATTATATAGTACAATCATTGTTTCAGAATTTTTAAATTCCTTGGTATTCCGCAGAACAAACCCGAGCATTTTATAAGCCTTGGAAGTAATGTTATTAATGTGTTGGTCAAATCTTAGGTTGCTATCCAAAATCACTCCAAGATCCGATCCCGAATCTGCTCAACTTGCTTAAGAGGTGTATCATTTATTTTGTATACTATATCTTTACAGCTATTTAGCCTTTTTCTGGAAAATCTCACATGAAAACATTTCTCAGCATTTAATACCATAAGGTTACATTTGCACCAGTACGCTAATCTATTTAAATCCTCCTGAAGCTTTTCAGAGTCGCTTATAGAATTCACACATCGGGCAATTTTTAAATCGTCCGCAAATAAATAACATTCTGAATGATGGATATTTGTACATAGGTCATTAATAAACAAATTAAATAAAATAGGACCGAGATGGGAGCCTTGTGGTACACCAGTTGTCATTGAATATGTGAATGATTTGAATCCATTTACTGCCACTATACCAGATCTATTTGCAAGGTATGAACTGAACCATCTAAGAAGGCTATTTCCGATTCCCGACGCAGCAAGTTTTTCGGTTAAGATTGAATGGTTAACTTGATCGAACGCCTTGCTGAAATCAGTGTATATGACGACCACAGAAGATCTAGAGTCTACGGTTTTAGAAATGCTTTTAACAAAAGATACCAAATTAGTAGCGGTAGAGTTATTCGCTAAGAAACCGTGCTGTTGAGTAGTTATAATATGTCTTAAATGCCATGTGAGTACTTTGCAAACTAATTTTTCAAATACCTTGCCTAATATCGGTAATATTGAGATTGACCTATAGTTACTTACCATTTCCCTACCACCTGATTTGTAGATTGGTACTACGCGGGCTTGCTTCCATCGTAACGGGAAGACACCGCAAGTTAAGGATTTATTATAGATCTTTTCCAGTGGATATGAAAAGGGTTCTGCACACTTGACAATGAATAATGCTGGTATGTTATCACAGCCTGCTCCTTTGTATATATTTAATCCCTTTAAAAGTTTAGTGATATCTTCAGGGGAAATTTCACATGATAATAAAGTATTACAATTAACTGCATTGTCCCGCCTAGGATAACAATGAGTAGCAACATGCTTATATATTGAGGAGAAGTTGGAAGCAAACAAATCACAGATTGCTTTACCATTAGAAGCTGATTTATCATTAAAAACATTGTAACAGATATTCTGAAGCTTAGAACAACGATTTTTTAATAAATTAAATGTGATTTTATCGAGTGGATTTTTGTATTTTTTAACTTTAAGATGCCAGGTATACTTCTCTTTTAATAGCCGTATTAAGTCTTTAGAAAACCAAGGCGGATACTTTTTATAACATGATCTTGACATTGGGACATATTGACGTATCAGATTGTCTACTATACCATAGAAAATATCTAGCATTTCATCCACTGATAAATTACCACTAAATTTGTTATTCCAATCTATCATATTAAGTTCATTAATAATTCTTATATAATCTGCTTTAAAAAAAATCGGTCTAGTATGTACTGGTGCTGACACTCTTTCTCTTGAAATTTTAATGGAAAACTCTAATGGCGGATGGAACGGATCAATATTGGTTAAAATATTAGGGTTATCAGACATGTCGCTAGTAGATACGTTGCTCAATACGAGATCTAAGGTTCTTGACTTACTGTTGACAATATTATTACATTGCTTAAGGTCATACAAGTGCGCAAAGTCGAGTAACATATTGCACAGAATTGAGCTTGAAAAAGGGGTCGATAAATTGTCATTCCATTTTATTCCACTTAAGTTAAAGTCCCCTTATATTAACTTATGCTTAGCATCATCAAGCGATTTATTCGCATTTGTAATAAAATGGTCCAGAATTTGACTTTGAACTGGCGGTGGCAAGTAAACTGCACAAATTAAAAGTTGTTCTTTTTTTCTATTAGCAACAATTTCTAGGCCTACCCATAAGTCTTCACAATCACTTTCGTAATTTTTAAATTGCCTTGAGTTGATACTTTTGTTAATTGCTATGAGAACACCGCCTCCGCCCTTGTGCTTATTAAAAATAGATGTAAAGCGATCCCGCCTGTAGACAACGTACCTATCGTGAAAGAGTTCTGTGCTAAAAATTCCATCATGGAGCCATGTCTCAGTGAGTACAATAACATCATAATCGTTAATGCTTACCTTATTATAAAATTCAGTTACTTTTGTATTAAGACCCCTGACATTCTGATAATATATGCTAACGGAAGATACAATGCTTGAATTATTGTTGAGAATTATCATAACTACAATTAACAAAATAATAAGAAAAAAATATTAAAACTAGATTCAAAAGATATTAAATTAACTGAATAAAAAAAAACTCAAACAAATACAGTAACGATCAATTATTATTTTAAGCTATCTAATTTTTCAATACTTTTTATCTGTATGCGTTCTGAGATGTCAGTTTTTCTCATGAAAATTTGGTCGCTGCGAACCCACACGTATTTATAATTAAGTTCCCTAGCTTTCCTTCTGGAGGCTGCGTGGATACTTTTGTTTGTTGGTGAAAGATGTTCTGCAACAAATACTGGGGTATGCTTATCGTTAGAGATCCCAAGATGACCCGAGTGTAATTTTTGTTTTGAGTTTACTTTGTTGAACTTGATACATGCAGCTAAAAGCGTATCTCTTATTCGTTGGGAACTAAACTTAACAACAATTGACCTTGGACGTGTTGATTTTGGGTCTCGTTTTGCAACACGGGTGCAGTTAATAATTTCTTTTTCATGTACGTCAAGTTTAACTGTTGAGCACAGCTGCATTACTGAACGCACTGAATTTCCAAGTTACAGGTGCATTCAGGAACGCACTGAATTTCCAAGTTACTTAAACGGGTCTGCTGTTGTATTTGATTTATTTCTTGGCTTAAATAAGCTATGTTTCTGCGCAAACCTAAACTTTCTTCCTCTAATCGTTTAATTCCTTGTTTTTGATTTCCTCTCGAATTTGATCTAGTTGTATGTTGAGTGTTGCAACACAGCTCTTGAATTCATTAATTTCAGAGCTAATTTGTTTCAAGTTTGTACTTATTGGGAAAATAAAGTTTTCGATTGATTCTTTAAGAGCTGAGTTAATTTCTTCCCTTATAATACTCCTGATGTCGTTTGGATCAACACGATTCTCGCCTTCACATACGTTCTTCTTTTCACGCCGTTCTCTTGTTCGTTTGGTAACGTTATCACTGGGTGATATTGCTTTTGAGTCAATAATAAACGTTTGGCGCACAGGGGTATTCGTGTTATCGGTACGAGGCACCTTATTGCGGCAAGAGAGGCAGGCCCATGAGTTTTTTTGTTGTTTTGAGAGTAGGTTGAATGTAGCCTCCGTGATGCCAGCACACGCAATGTCATACTGCAGTTTACATGTGCAGCATTTTATGTGGTGTGTTTGATCCACATGGGCTTTACATCCCGGGCATAAATCATCTTTTCCCATATTATCTTTATATTTTGAGAAATTCTAATAACACTGTGTCACAAGAGATATAAAAAAAAACCCTATAGTTTTGTGTGAACCGAACTCACTCTGACACGGGATAGGACTACCATTAAAATGTATAACGCCACGGACACTTAAGTTATAGATTCAAAAGTAGTGTATTCGTTTCAGTAATGTATATAAGTTAGGTATCTTACCAGTATAAACGCCACAGTCTTGCCGATAATCAAATAGAATAATGAAATAAATTTTACAGTACCGTCAATATTTCTCCACGTTAGTATGTTTCTAATAAAGTTTCACTATATTTACGTTGTGTATTTATTTATATTTTACAATTGTTATTACAGTAATTGTAGTTGATTGTTATGAAGTATGATCGTTTTAAATCTATTTTATTTATACTAATTTAACCCCTTAACTATATTTACACTTTAACTTCACACAGGCGATGTTGATATTGAGTTTTAAACAATTGATTTCTTTGTAGAAATATTATTTGATTTTAAACTTTATATACACTATATTATGTTTAGATAACACTATTATTAGGAATTAGCACTATACTCTAGCGAATTATAGTATTTTTACTGTTCAAACACCACTGATTTCAATTTTTATTATTATTTATATGCGGAGCACTTGTTTACGTAACGACGCTAGCGCCAAACTGATATATGTATGAAAAAGGTGATTACGATAACATCAAATCAATATTAGGTAAAATGGATTGGGACGACTATCTACTAATCAATCCTATAGAAGAAGTAATAAAATTATTTTATAAAAGTCCTTATGATATTATAAATATATATATTCCTCACAAATTTTACTCCCCCAATAACATTTCACCATGGTACACCGCAACACTATTAAACGTCCTCAAAGAAAAATTCAAAGGTTTTAGAAGACCAATGCTATAAAACCTATATCGAAAAATGCGAAGAATCGATATCAAAAAATCCCAAATTATTCTGGTCATTCATAAAATCTATAAAAAACAATTCTAACATTCCTCCCTCCCATCTCTTTTATGAAAATCAATTGGCAGACACAGGAGGAGAAGTTTGTCTTCTCAGCTTATTTTCAATCGACGTTTCTTTCACCCACTACCAACCAAAGCGATCAGAAGTCAGAAGGACTCAGTCAGACTCTAGTTTCTCAATAAGTGAAATAGAAATAATACCAGATGAGCTTAATAAACTACTCAAATCTGTGGACCTTACTAAGGGAGCAGGACCTGATCGAATTCCCCCATTATTTATACAAAATTGCGCAGATGTACTAACGCAACCTCTTACTATATTATTCAAACGTTCATTACGGGAAGGGGTAGTTCCGAAAATCTGGAAGTCCGCCTTTATCACCCTCATACACAAAAATGGCAGCAGAAATGACATTAAAAATTATAGGCCAATTTCGAAGTTATGCATTTTTGCTAAAGTTTTTGAAAAATTAGTCTCAGCCCAAGTCTATAATAGTGTATCAACCTTCTTTATCCCCGAACAGCATGGATTTATTAAAAATCGCTCAAGTACTCTAATCTACTATCATTCTTAAATTACACAACATTTAACATGGATTCTGGGGGTCAGTAGACTCTATCTTCACAGATTTTAGTAGTTTAATAGAGCACGGCAATACTTCAAGCCGGCCCACATTCTAGCGCTCTACAAATCGCAGGTCCGGCCACACATGGAGTATTGCTGTCATCTCTGGTCTGGCGCACCCCAGTATCAGCTTGATCCTCGAATTGTCGGGGACCCAGTGCTCTGTGAACGGCTGGATCACTTGGCGTTGCGTAGAGACGTCGCGTCGGGAGTGTCCGAAGAGCTGTTTAACCTGATTCCTGCCGCCGAATTCCACCTTCGCACGACACTGCACAAGTTAGGAAATCATCCCCACCATCTGGATGTGTGGCGGTCCTCCACAATGCGGTTTTCAAGGAGCTTTCTTCCACGTACCACAAAGCTGTGGAATGAGCTTCCTTGTGCGGTGTTTCAGGGACGATACGACATGGGTACCTTCAAAAAAGAGCGTAAACCTTCCTTAAAGGCCGGCAACGCTCTTGTGATTCCTCTGGTATTGCAAGAGAATGTGGGCGGCGGTGATCACTTAGCACCAGGTGACCCGTACGCTCATTTGTCCTCCTATTCCATAAAAAAAGGATTAAATTGCCGCCAATCCCTCTTAGCAAGGGTAAGCTGTCGGAAGTGGTTAACGCAAGATGAAGTTCCTGTGCCACGCTTGCTTTAACAAGCGAGCACTGGCTTCCTAAATCTACGTGAAATTTTACCGTATGATGGTTTAGTTTTATATCGATTATATATTTGTTGTTGTGAGTGTCGAGATTTAATTCAGAAACCTGTTTTTCATTTGAAGTTTTATTGAGAGTCTGACTATTTTCGTAACCTGGGAGTTTATTCTTAAAGCAATAATCTGAACGATGCCCCAATTTTTCGCAAACTGTGCATTTTACCATTGGTTTGAAACATTTAGTACTACGATGCCCTAATAAATTGCAATTATAGCATGTAATAATGCTACTTTCCTTTGAAGTACTTGGTCTAGCTAACGGCTTACGATCACTGCTGAGTCGTGGAGATGTTTCCCGGCGTTCTCGACTGTAATTCGTAGCGATGGTACGGAAGTATTGCAATTCGTGTTCCGGTTCTTTGAATTGGCCCGCCTATGCTCCCAGTTTGAAAGCACGCTCCTCTACCCCATTGATAATGCAATCAACTGCCTGTTTACCAAAGATTTTGCACCGGTTTAGTAAATTGACCTTCGCATAGTAATAGTGTTCAAGAGATTCCCCATATCTAACCCTTTTCCCAAGCATTTCGGTAAGGAGCTCGGCATAATCCTCACGGCAAGGAAATGACTCAAGTATCTTCCTCCATTAGGGCCAAGAGAACAGTAATGTTGGGAGTCCTTGGTACCACGTTTTAGCTATGCCCGACAATTTTGGAAGCGCATAGTGAATCGTTTCCTTCTCGTCCCACGCATATATTTCTGCACATTCTTCTACTTTGGTTAGCAGTTTGTTCTTTTGACATGGGATCGAAATGAGGGGGCACATTTGTGTTAAATGAGATCTTAGGGTTCTGCGATCTCCCCACCTTATCTAAAACAGCTAAAACCTTATCTAAAAATTCGGATTCATGGCGAGGCTTACATTCAGAAACGCGTGATTTCTTAAGACGACACATAAAACATTTATTCAGATTCAGAGGAAGATGAATTACCTCGCCTAAACATAGATTTACGTTGGCGAAAGTTATTAGAATGATGCCGTTTAGAAGTCCCTGCTATCCGGCTTCTACTGTTGGATCCCGTTCCGCTCTGCTGCGGTTTCTGTAAGTCATAATATTCGACGCGGCGTCGCGCTCGCTGGATAACATCAGATCCACCACTGCTCATCGGCTGGATTAGCCCCCGGTTAATTGCCCTTGAATCTATAGCGTCGGAACCCTGACCCTCTCGTCTGGGTTCTCCTGGGCCTTCGCTTTAATAACCAACAAGACCTCGACCCTGTCGCCTGGGTACTCCTAGGCCATATAAATTATCACGCTGGCCCTCTTTGCTGGTCTCTCGTGGGCCTTCGCTTAAATAACGAACAAGACCTCGACCCTGTTGCCTGGGTACTCCTAGGTCATATATTTTATCACCCTGGCCCTCTTTCCTGGCGTCTCCTGGGCTTTACTCCATTATCTAAAATTTTACAACAAATTTGCGCCAAATAGTTCACATATCGGGTGCAGAATGTAATAGAAAAAGCAAATTTAGATATGAAGAAACAGTACACAATTATCACCAGAGTGTAGCCCTGGCTTAACAATTATATACCATTTATGTGTAGCATTACTCAATATCTATAACCTCACAAACAAACACGCAACATATGAATAAAATAGATGGCTATACAGTACATAAATACCACTAGAGTGTAGCTCCAGCATGATAATTATACACTGTTTCATGTTCAGCATAACTCCGAAGAGAAGCCTCGGAAAATTATGCAGAACATCTTATACGGCAAATGACTTACAGCAAGTGGGCAAACTACCGAATTATTATCATGACTAAATAATATACAAATACCACAACCAGAGTGTAGCCCGGGCATGATAACTGTATATCGTTTATGTTCAGCACAACTCCAAGGAGTAGCCCTGGCGAATTATGCAAAACAAAAAATACACATCACAATAATTATAGGCATACAAATACTGCTATAAAATGACATGAACTATTGTCAATGCAATTTTTTTTAATCGTACCCGAATAAATAAATGAAAATTGCGTTTAATGTAAAGATTACACTAGATTACATTGACTGAATAACCGTTCTCTTATTTGCAAGCATAATAACGGTTTCCAAACGGTTGAAAAGTAATTTAAAAAAAAAGAACAAAATAAAAAAAACACACACAAAAATAATTTGTCATAAAACATAAAAGTACTAACGTGTATTTGGCGTGGTAAGTGAGATTAAAATGATATAATCTCCACCGATCCCACTTCTGAAACTGTTGGGATGGTTTCCGAATTGTAGAAAAACTCCTTATGACTGCACAATACTATTCATTATTAACTCCGTGTTAACGTTGAATTTAACCATTAATAATATATGTAACCGCAATTCAATTCTACCTATTACTTCGCATAGCCATGACTAGATGACGCTAGTACTGGAATGTACAATAGTTTTAAAACATGCTATTGGTATTTATTGTAAATGTGTTAGTACTTGATTAAATACCAAATAAATTGACGTTCTACCTAATGCGAACCTGTGGTGGTTTAATTTTTAGTGTAGTACTGAATTCCATTCCCCTTCACCCCCTCCGGCTTCCTTCATGGTCCTTCGAGCCGGATGGTATAAATTCACTATGGTTAATGTTCGAAGAAGGCCATAATGAATTGATCTCTAAATGTAATTCAAAAGAATTTAAACCTAAAAATCCGGATGATGTATGGGATAAGAAAGAAGACGTGTTTATAGAATACAAAAGTAATTTAAAACAAAAACTTTCATGCTTTAACACACAAATCGAAGAAGGTAAGACTAGCTCTAGTAAAAACCAAAGTTTTGTAAAATTGCCAAAAATTAATATCCCTACTTTTTCTGGAACCTACTCTGACTGGTTTTCTTTCCAAGATTTGTTCAGTTCGCTTATTATTAATAACTGTACATTAAGCAATGTTCAAAAATTGCACCACCTAAAAAGTTTGTTGCTCGGCGAAGCTGAACAACTGATAAGACACATTCCTATACAGGAATGCAATTTTGAAAGGTGTTGGCAATTGTTGGTTGACAGGTACAACAACAAAAGACATATTTCTCACCACGTGTTGAAACGATTGTTTAGCCAAAAGAATTTATTAGTGGAGTCTGCAAATGGGCTAAAAGATTTAATAAATATCACAAACGATTGTTTGGCATCCCTTAATAATATAGGCATTGATACATCCAGTTGGGATATTATAATTATACACATCTTAACACTAAAATTGGACACAGAGACAAGGTGTCACCGGGAATTCAATGTAACTGAACTGACTAATGATTTGCCTACTTATAAAGAATTTAAAGAATTTTTAACTAATAGATTTAAAGCGCTTGAATTTTTAGGTACCAAGCCAATTTCAGGGCATAGCCAATTAGCTAAGGTAAAATCGCTGCATATTAGAAATATAAGCGACGTTATGTCGATTTGCCCATTCTGTAAGTCTGATCACAAATTACCATTATGTAAAAAATTCAAAAAATTTTCTGTAGATTCTCGTCACAAGTTTGTTTTACAGAATAATATTTGTTGTAATTGTATGGGTAGCAACCATTCGGCCAAAGACTGTCGCTCAAATGTTAAATGTCGCATATGTAAGCGAAGGCACCACGCGATACTACATCCCACGGGAAGTAATAATCCCAATATAAATAAAAATGAAACGAGTGGGAGTGTTGCCACTGCGTCAGAAGTGAATACCTCCGACTCTACGCAAATGGTCTCCTGTTTTTCTACGGACAAGGTACAACAACAAGTCTTACTCGCCACGGCGATTGTGAAGGCTATGTCCCGACACGGAGACAGTCATGAGGTTCGTGCACTTTTAGATCAAGGTTTACAGTGTTCCTTCGTAACTGAATCAACAGTTCAGTACTTAGGCCAAAAGAAAATGCCAATAAGGAGCAAAATAACTGGCCTAGGAGGAAACAAAAATGTAGTGTCGATGGCAATGGTTAGCATCGACATACAGTCCCGGATTGATTCCAATATAATCATACCGGTGAAGGCTAATGTTTTGAAAAATATAACTTCTCTTCTTCCAACAAGAAGAGTAGAAGCCTTGGAGTGGGAAGAACTTCAGAATTTGAAGCTAGCTGATCCAGATTTGTATACGCCTAACTGTATTGACCTTCTGTTAGGTGCAGAAGTGTATAGTCAAATACTTCAGGAAGGAGTGAAAAAATGTCCAGTTGGTACGCTTGCTCAGAAGTAACAGCTTCAAAAGACATTCAAAAGACAAAGAAACCAAAAAACATCTGAAAGTGGTAAAAGCACATTTTGATAAGATTAATGAAATGGTTTGCAATAAATTATTAATTAGGCATAAATGCACTCCATCAATACTTACAAACTTAATCTCGGGAATGTAGTAGTGATTAAGGAGGACAATTTACCTCCATGTAAATGGTTGTACGGACGAATAATTGCTACCCATCCCGGTGAAGACAATATTGTTAGAGTAGTTACTCTCCAAACTAAAAACGGCATTCTTAAAAGGCCTGTCTCAAAATTGTGTATTTTATTACCTGTCGATAAGTAATATAACCTTAAGTTTAAGAAAATTGTAACTTTAAAGGTAGATGCTTTAAATTTATATGCGTTTCTATAGTGTTTATATTTTTAGATTGTTATTGTTTTTAAGTTAAAAATAGTCATCTATTTTATGTTAAATTTTGATTTAAGATGTTTGTGAAATGAACTGCGAAATAGGTATTTGAATAAGGAATAAGCTAGCTCATGGTGGGCGGCATGTGTGTACAATTTTCATAAGTAATGGGACAAAGTCTACTTTGCCCATGGTGGGCGGCATGTTAACGTTGAATTTAACCATTAATAATATATGTAACCGCAATTCAATTCTACCTATTACTTCGCATAGCCATGACTAGATGACGCTAGTACTGGAATGTACAATAGTTTTAAAACACGCTATTGGTATTTATTGTAAATGTGTTAGTACTTCATTAAATACCAAATAAATTGACGTTCTACCTAAAGCGAACCTGTGGTGGTTTAATTTTAGTGTAGTACTGAATTCCTTTCCCCTTCACCCCCTCCGGCTTCCTTCACTTCGAATTACAAACAATTAGACTGTCCTCCACCGATGTTACCATCAAAACAACCCAAGGCGGGCAAAAGCCCGTTATTTAAATACATTTCCCTGCCCCACCAAGTGAAGCGTGGAGGCCGGATCACAAACAAAATGATTAGTGCTTTTTAACAAAATCATATTGAAAATTCATTGACTAAAACATTTATTTCATTTATTTAAACAGTAGTATCATGACTTCCGCAATCTACGCTTACAATTGTTTAGTGTCTTTTAATTTAAATAATTTAATAAATTTGGAAACAAGTGCTGTTTTCCTGGCTATTAATAAAATGTTTTATTGATTTTAGTTACTCGTATCATGACATATGTGATATAAGCTATCATGATGGTATTACATACGTTCATTACACACCTTGTGTGTTGCATCAGTTTATATATAATATTGTAATTGAAATGATTTGTATAACAATGAAAATGGAAATGTGGATTAAAAAAAGAGTGGCAATGAGTTTCTTGCTACTTCTCCTCATTAGCTCAACCCTTTACGAAGTAGCGGTGGATCATTGACCTATATGAATAAAGTGATTTTGATTTGATTTCATTGGTATATCGTATATTAAATATGGTATATTGGTATGAGTTTGAAACGGTCTGACTCAGCATTAATTTTTCGAGTTGTTTTATTTTTTATTTATGTATTTAGGAAACAGTTTATCACAAAATACAGTAAATTTTAAATTAAGCACAAACTTAATGTTCTATAAAATTATACACAATCTTAAAGTTACAAAGCAAAGGGATGGTTGTTAAATATTATTCATAAATATTCACTTACAAACGAATATTTACATTGTTACCTACATTCAACATTTAATAAAAAAATAACAAAAAAACAACCCACTTCAATAACACTATTCCAAAACAATAGATATAATATGCACTAAAAAGTATTAAAATAATTGCGTATTTTTATACAATCTAATTAATAAATCTTATTCTAGTTACGATTATTGTTATTTTTGGAATCGGTGTCCTTCCGCTGCGACCCGCTCTCGCCTCCTCACGACTCAAGCACATCTCACCTATAACTATATGTGTAGTCACAAACCTATCTTGGATGACACCGACTCCACAAATAACAATAATCGTAACTAGTATTAGATTGTAAAAAATACGCAATTATTTTAATACTTTTTAGTGCATATTATATCTATTGTGTTTGGATGTGTTTTTGAAGTCGGTTGTTTTTTTGTTCAAATTTTTTATTTTTTTTTATTTTTAGTGAATCTGAAGTACACTAACTATTCTTAGTTAGTGTACTTGTAGTTTTTC
This sequence comes from Leptidea sinapis, assembly GCF_905404315.1. Taxonomy (NCBI): domain Eukaryota; kingdom Metazoa; phylum Arthropoda; class Insecta; order Lepidoptera; family Pieridae; genus Leptidea; species Leptidea sinapis. The sequence continues at coordinate 1,717,651 of NC_066288.1, read as the reverse complement.
TAATTATGTGTAGATATACAAAATTTTTCTATGCAGCAATGAACGTAAGCGCTTAATGGAAGAGTTCCGTTACTTTGCCATGGATTCCGTAATGAGAACCTAACCAAACTCTCACCAAACTATCTTTGAAGTATATCCTTTCCAATAAAAATCATCGAAATCGGTTGGCGCGATATTGAGTTATTCGTAAATTTATAATCCACTTTGATACGTATGTATTGCAAATTTGAGACTTTAATGGTTTTCTCATGGATGCCATTGTCAGATCTGGACCAAATTACAATGGGACTACACGGGAAGCACCAGCTTTCAAATAAAAAAAGAATTATCAAAATCGGTTCACCCATTCGAAAGTTTTGAGGTCAGCTTATATTATACCAATACACAAAAAAGGTTATAAAACGGATGTATTAAACTACAGACCTATATCTAAACTATGCCTAATAGCCAATGTCTTTGAGAAGATAATACACACGCAGGTTTACGACTCATTAAAAAACTCCTTTCACCCATCTCAACATGGATTCCTCAATGGGAGATCTACTGTATCCAACCTTATCTTGCTCAGTGAATTTCTGACCGAAGCCATGAACAATGGTAGCCAGGTAGATGTCTGATATATCGATTATAGCAAAGCCTTTGATCGAATAGACCATAAGACACTTTTATCGAAAATTCAACTTTTCAGCATTGTCGGGGACTTGCATCGGTGGTTTTCATCTTATATTGACCGAAGGTCACAAGCTGTAGTACGAGGGCTGTACTAAAAGTATCGGGAATGGAATATTCCCACTGTTCCTGTCATATTAAAATATTTTTAATTGAAAACTCCTTGGTTTTAAAAATCGAATACCATTTATTTATTATTAAAAAAAGATTGTCGGTCTTGTCACAAGGTCTTTTCAAACTTGTTTAGTCGTTGAGAAAATGGAATTGACTTGATGATTTATTATGACTTTCGAAGTGGTTTAACACAAAAACAGTGTGTTGACCGGATGATTTCTGCATTTGGTGATGAAGCCCCATTCAAAACCACAAGTTATCGCTGGTTTGCTGGATTTCAACGTGGACGTGTCAAGCAGTCAGTGATGATCCCCGTCAAGGTCATCCAAAAACTGCAGTCACCAAAAAAAACGTTGATGCTGTGCGTAAGCTGATTGAGGAAGATCGACATGTGACATACCGCGAAATTCAGACAACTTTAGACATTGGCATGAGTCAAATACAAATAATCTTGCATGAACAATTAGGTGTAAAAAGTTTTTTTCCTGATGGATACCGCGTTTGCTTTGTGAAGAGCAAAAAGCGGCTCGCGTTACTTGGTGCGTCAGAACTCTCGAAAGATTCCACGCAGGATCCTCAAATGCTGTATACAACATCGTATCAGGTGACGAATCCTGGATATACGCGTACGAACCCGAAAGAAAAAACCAGTCACGAGTTTGGGTGTTCGAAAATGAGTTAAAGCCAACAAAAATTGTTCGTTCACGGAGTGTTGCAAAAAAAATTGTGGCCACGTTTGTCACCAAAACCGGCCATGTTGCGACTATTCCTCTTGAGGGACAAAGAACTGTTAATGCAGAATGGTATGCTAGCATTTGTTTGCCACAGGTCGTTTCTGAACTCCGTAAAGAGAACTGCAACCGCCGCATCATCCTCCATCACGACAATGCGAGCTCTCACACCGCGCACAGAACAAAAGAGTTTTTAGAGCAAGAAAACATAGAATTATTAGACCATCCGCCGTAGAGCCCCGACCTATAAGCCCTAATGATTTCTATACTTTCCCTAAATAAAGAATAAATTGCGTGGTCAGAGATTTTCATCACCTGAAGAGCTGTGGACGCCTACAAAACGGCCATTTTGGAGACCCCAACATCCGAATGGAATGGTTGCTTCAATGATTGGTTCCATCGTATGGAAAAATGTGTCAAATTTCGCGGAGAAGACTTCGAAAAGCAATAAATAAATTTTTAAATAGTAATGTTGTGTCACTTCCTTGATTCCTGAAATATTCAGTGCCGGCCTCGTAATCAGTAATTATATCTCGAGCTGGGTAACCATTCCCAGTGGGGTCCCGCAAGGATCGGTACTTGGTCCTTTATTATTCACCATTTTTATAAATGATATTTCCACCTGCTTTCATAACACTCACTTGCTCTGATTTGCTGATGATATGAAGATATTTAATACCATTGCGACTTAATGATGTTGAGAACCTTCAAGCTGACCTAGACCGACTGGACAACTATTGCCAAACCAATAAGCTTGATCTTAATCCCTCCAATTGCTCTGTAGTTACTTTCACACGTAAATATAACATTATACCATCGGATTATAAATTAAAAAGTCAAACATTAACAAAAAATCGTGCGTGATCTTGGAGTTTTATATGATTCTAAAATGTTATTGAACATATAGTCAAGGAAGCTTCAAGCGCCCTGGGATTTGTACAACGCACATGTGCTTTGTTCAAAAACATCAAAACATTTAAAATTCTTTACTGCACTTTCGTACGCAGTATACTCGAGTATGCTTCCCAGGTGTGGAGCCCACAATACGACGCATGTATTAGACGAATTGAGAGGATACAATTAAAATTTATTAAGTATTTATGTTTTTGACCCAAAATTTCTTTTAAATCAGAATACTATTATAATCTTTGCAAACGATTTCATATACAGGGAGTATGTATACTCTCCATGGGAAGAGAAATGGCAGATATATCTTTCCTCTTGAAAATTACTTCCAATTAAATTGACTGTCCCGAACTATTAACTTTGATAAAATTTAATACCCCTGTTAGTTTTTGCGTTTCAATCCTCTTATACATATACCATTAGTTAAATCCAAATACAGACAAAATTGGTGACAAACAACAAGGATTTTTCTAAAGTAGTAGAGGATAGAAAAGGAGATCAGAAAGAGAACATAGATATAAAGATAGATGAAGTAGTGAAGATATTAGGGCTCTCCTGGGACAAGGAATCAGATTCCTTCCATTATTCAGTTCAACTTCCAAGTCTGCACGATCCCATTACGAAGCGTAAGGTACTTTCAGATATCGCAGGTCTATTTGACCCTTTAGGATGGCTCGCACCTTGTGTCATCATCGCTAAGGTGATGGTTCAAAAGTTGTGGTTGGCCGGAATAGACTGGGATGAAGAACTACCAGAAGATCTACTGAAAGAATGGAATTGTTATCGATCAGATTTGGTTAATGTCAGTGAATTCTATCTCCCAAGATGGCTTAATACTAAAGGTGATGATATCACATACAGCTTATGCAGCAGTTGTTTATTTGAGAGTTATTGATTCAGCTGGATTCACACATGTCAATATTGTTGCTGCGAAAACAAAGGTACAAAGCAGGTTTCTATACCTCGTCTGGAACTAATGGGAGCTGTTCTACTGGCTAGACTAACCACCGAAGTTGCTAAAGTGTTCGTAACTATTCTAAACTAATATGTGTGCTATCCGTGAGGACCCGTATAAGAGGCTTTTTGTCTCTATAACATTTTATTTAAAACTATTGTACGCTGTTGGTCTTCCTATATGAAATAAATAAATAAATGTTTGGTGGCCAGAGTGGTCGGGCGGCCAGCTGGCAGCGTGCGTGGTGGGAGCGGGCCGCCTGTGTCTCCGCTCGCGGGCGGCGGCCAAGCGCGCGGCCCCGCCCCTCGCGCGCCTGCTGGGCTCGCCCCCCGCGCGCGACACGCTGCCCGCCAGGCTCAACGCGCTGCTGGCGCTCACCGACATCTGCACCAGGTGACCGTGGCTATTGTATTACAACATGTGAGTGGTGGGCGGGCCGCCTGTGTCTCCGCTCGCGGGCGGCGGCCAAGCGCGCGGCCCCGCCCCTCGCGCGCCTGCTGGGCTCGCCCCCCGCGCGCGACACGCTGCCCGCCAGGCTCAACGCGCTGCTGGCGCTCACCGACATCTGCACCAGGTGACCGTGGCTATTGTATTACAACATGTGAGTGGTGGGCGGGCCGCCTGTGTCTCCGCTCGCGGGCGGCGGCCAAGCGCGCGGCCCCGCCCCTCGCGCGCCTGCTGGGCTCGCCCCCCGCGCGCGACACGCTGCCCGCCAGGCTCAACGCGCTGCTGGCGCTCACCGACATCTGCACCAGGTGACCGTGGCTATTGTATTACAACATGTGAGTGGTGGGCGGGCCGCCTGTGTCTCCGCTCGCGGGCGGCGGCCAAGCGCGCGGCCCCGCCCCTCGCGCGCCTGCTGGGCTCGCCCCCCGCGCGCGACACGCTGCCCGCCAGGCTCAACGCGCTGCTGGCGCTCACCGACATCTGCACCAGGTGACCGTGGCTATTGTATTACAACATGTGAGTGGTGGGCGGGCCGCCTGTGTCTCCGCTCGCGGGCGGCGGCCAAGCGCGCGGCCCCGCCCCTCGCGCGCCTGCTGGGCTCGCCCCCCGCGCGCGACACGCTGCCCGCCAGGCTCAACGCGCTGCTGGCGCTCACCGACATCTGCACCAGGTGACCGTGGCTATTGTATTACAACATGTGAGTGGTGGGCGGGCCGCCTGTGTCTCCGCTCGCGGGCGGCGGCCAAGCGCGCGGCCCCGCCCCTCGCGCGCCTGCTGGGCTCGCCCCCCGCGCGCGACACGCTGCCCGCCAGGCTCAACGCGCTGCTGGCGCTCACCGACATCTGCACCAGGTGACCGTGGCTATTGTATTACAACATGTGAGTGGTGGGCGGGCCGCCTGTGTCTCCGCTCGCGGGCGGCGGCCAAGCGCGCGGCCCCGCCCCTCGCGCGCCTGCTGGGCTCGCCCCCCGCGCGCGACACGCTGCCCGCCAGGCTCAACGCGCTGCTGGCGCTCACCGACATCTGCACCAGGTGACCGTGGCTATTGTATTACAACATGTGAGTGGTGGGCGGGCCGCCTGTGTCTCCGCTCGCGGGCGGCGGCCAAGCGCGCGGCCCCGCCCCTCGCGCGCCTGCTGGGCTCGCCCCCCGCGCGCGACACGCTGCCCGCCAGGCTCAACGCGCTGCTGGCGCTCACCGACATCTGCACCAGGTGACCGTGGCTATTGTATTACAACATGTGAGTGGTGGGCGGGCCGCCTGTGTCTCCGCTCGCGGGCGGCGGCCAAGCGCGCGGCCCCGCCCCTCGCGCGCCTGCTGGGCTCGCCCCCCGCGCGCGACACGCTGCCCGCCAGGCTCAACGCGCTGCTGGCGCTCACCGACATCTGCACCAGGTGACCGTGGCTATTGTATTACAACATGTGAGTGGTGGGCGGGCCGCCTGTGTCTCCGCTCGCGGGCGGCGGCCAAGCGCGCGGCCCCGCCCCTCGCGCGCCTGCTGGGCTCGCCCCCCGCGCGCGACACGCTGCCCGCCAGGCTCAACGCGCTGCTGGCGCTCACCGACATCTGCACCAGGTGACCGTGGCTATTGTATTACAACATGTGAGTGGTGGGCGGGCCGCCTGTGTCTCCGCTCGCGGCCTGGGCAGCAGAAAGCGTTAGAAAAAATGGTATTGTAACTGATGCTCAGAAAGTGGGTATCCCAATGAAATATGTTAAAACAATAATAGTGAAATGTTTGTGTCAGGTATTCGTGTATAGTGGACCCCCTCCTGGAGTCCATCTGCGGGTGCTTGGAGAAGGACGCGCCCCGGCAGCTGCGGCGCGCCGCGTCGCGGGCGCTCACCCGGCTGCTGTTGGGGGACTTCCTGCGGCTGAGGACCCCGCTCTACTACCGGTACGTGTTGGGCTTATCAAGAATATTTTTGATGCCTGGGAGGAATCGAAGAATGCACCTGGCATCTTCTGTGATTTATCTAAGGTTTATGATTGTGTTCAACATTCAACGCTGTTCAGGAAGCTATGTCAATGTTATGGTATAAAAATAACTGCGCTCGAACTTCTGATTTCGTATCTAAACAATAGAATTCAGAAGGTCGATGTTAATGGCAGGAGATCTCCTGGGACTCCTCTCTCTATGGGGGTCACAAGGGTCTATTCTCGGACCGTTCTTTTTCCTTATCTATACAAAATTTTAAAATTTAGTCCCTTTATATCATAAATACTCATCCCAGTCTTATAGAGAAAGTATCATAAGATATTATTGTTTGCGGACGACACTTCACTGATTTTCAAAGTGAAGAGAAATAAACTGAAGTGAAAAAAACACACAAAGTGAAGTGAACGATATTCTATCTGATATCGTGTACTGGATTAGCGCTAATAACCTATTGTTAAATAGCAAGAAAACAAAATGTATAAAATTTACCGTACCAACTGTCAAAAATGTTGATGCAAGTGTTTTGTTAAACGGAGAGATGGTAAACCGGTGTAATCTGCTTTATTTCTTGGCATTTCTCTGGATTCCAAATTACAATGGGGAATATTGAAGAATTGGCGAACAGACTTAGTTCTGCAGCATACGCGGTTGAAAAGATAAGACAATTAACTGGGGGCCTACTCTCTTTGTCCGAATCGAAACTTCGTAAACGAACGAAACTTAAACGAAGCTTACCGAAGCTTATATAGAGTAGGGTCACTACCGAGTGACCCTACTCTATTTTGTTTTTGGACACATCGACGAAGTTCGGAACAATAGACAATATTCGTGAACGAATGGTGAATGATTGAAATGAACATTATTTAAATCCAACAAATTTGAAGAGTTCTATTTCATCCCAACGTTGGTTAGTAACTTATGACAACCAAAAATATCTGTATTACAGACGCAATGTTAACATGTCAAATTAGTACTTGTTGAATATCAAGCTCCAGTTGTGGCTTCTGGTGGTCTTGAATTAAAATACCTTGTTTCACAAAAGGACTGTATTACGTAATTAATATATATAACATGTAAGTTAATATAATGCTTTCGTTAATGCATGTGCGCGCGGGTCAAGTTCTTAAGGCGACTGGTTCCGCCGTCGGCCTCGGTGCAAGCGCCGCTCCGCCACGAACGCAAGCCCCGACTCTCGCCGATGAGACGACAGGAACATATTCCCCGGGTTGAAGTAGTAAGGCTTCAAGAAGTCTCCGATGAAGGCACGGGCAAAGGGCAAAGCATGTTGTATCGTGTTATGACTCCCTTTCTCGTCGTAATGTCGGCAACTCTGCTGCGCCCGTCAGACCCAGGATGAACATTGGTGACTCTGCCCAAAAGCCACAGAAGAGGAGGAAGATGGGAGTTCCTCACTAGCACCATGGTACCTGGTTTTAGGTCTTGATAGCCTGTATGCCACTTGGCCTTTTGCTGCAAAACAGAAACGTATTCATTTGAGTAACGTCGCCAAAAGTGCTGTCGCAAGTTCTCAATGCGGTCGTAGCGAGGCAGGCGTTGCAGGTTCACGTCGTCTGGCATCTGAGGACGAGGAACAGTAGTGAGCGGTCGTCCGATTAAGAAGTGAGCCGTAGATAAATAGGATTGGTCACTAGGATCGGTGGAGTGAGGTGTTAAGGGTCTAGAATTAAGAATTGCCACTATTTGAATGAGACAGGTTGAAAGCTCTTCATAAGTAAGATGAGTTAAGCTCATGACTCTACGTAATAAAGTTTTAATGGATTTAACAGCTGCTTCCCATAAACCGCCAAAATGCGGACTGTATGCAGGAATAAATTTAAATTCTATACCTTCGTTTGCAATGTCATTGGAAATAGTATTGGATGAAACTTGTAGAAGACGTGAAAGCTCATTTAAAGCTCCCACAAAAGTAGTGCCGTTGTCGGAGAATACCCGCTGAGGCTTACCACGTCGACTAATAAAGCGATTAAAGGCTGCTAGAAAGGCCTCTTTAGTGAGGTCTGAGACTAGCTCTAGATGCACGGCTCTAACTGCAAAACATACAAAGACGCAAATATAAGATTTAATTAATTTACATCCTCTGCTCTTCCGGTCGGTTATCAGCACTGGCCCAGCGTAATCTAAACCTGTATTCAAAAAGGGAAATTGTAGTTGTGTTCTCTCGCTGGGTAAGTTGCCCATGACGACTTGAATAGGTTGAGCTTTAAAGCGCGTGCAACGAACACAATTACGTACAGTTTGCTTAGCTAAGTTTCTACCTCCAAGAGGCCAGTATGTGAGCCTTACATTGGCAAGAAGAAGCTGAGGGCCAGCATGAAACAGATTTATGATATTTAAGAAATAATATTTTAGTTAAATGATGTTTACTACATAATAAGACTGGATGCTTTACGTCGTAACTATAGTTAGAGTTTTGAAGGCGTCCACCGACGCGAATAAGGTTATTAGAATCAATAAATGGACTAAGACTTATAAGACGATTCTTTTTAGGGAGTATTTGATTATGCTTAAGATGATTATATTCCTCAGGGAACATTTCCTGCTGAGAAATATATATAATTGTGTTATAAGCTGAATTTAATTCGTTACTCGTTATATAGGATTTATTTTTATTATTGGGACTACCGCAAATGTAAATAAATTTTAAGATATATGCAAAAACTCTATTCAATTTTGTAAATGAAGACATTTTATGAATTAAATCTGAAAGTACGTTAATGCTTTTACTATTACAATGTGTAACTGTGTGAAGGGAAGTTTCAGGTAATGTTTGTGGTGTATATGGAGAAGGAGGAAAATGTATGGTTCTCTCATGGAGGAATTGAGGGCCTGACCACCAAAGAGTGGACGCGCTGATACAATCAGCCTTCACCCCCCGAGAAGCTAAGTCTGCAGGGTTGCTTCTAGAAGGTACATAACGCCACGTCTGGTCAAGTGTACATTCCTGAATCTCATTAACTCTATTTCGAACAAACTGATTAAGATTACTTGGTTGTGTGGAAAGCCATCCTAACACTATTGTGGAATCGCACCAAAAGAAACAATGACTGAAGACGTTGGTAAGTGAATTGCATACCTTCAAATAGAGACGTGTACCCAACAAAGCACCACATAACTCCAAACGTGGAATAGTGGTTGTTTTAATGGGAGCAACCTTGTTTTTAGAGGCCAAAAGACGAACACAAACCGTCCCATCGACTGCGATTGTCCTTACGTAAATACAAGCACCATAAGCACGTTCGGAAGCGTCTGTAAAAGTATGAAGTTCAGTTACCAAAGGATTACTACAAGACACCCACCTAGGAATACGAATAGAGTTAAGAGCTGGAAGTGATTCGATAAATTCGATGAATTGATTCTTTATTTCTAAAGGTACTTCATCGTCCCATGTACATTTAAGAATCCACAGTTGCTGTAATATAAATTTAGCTTGAACTGTGCAAGGTCCCACTAGACCTAAAGGGTCAAATACTTGACTAACTAACGATAATATGTTACGTTTACTAATAATGTTTGATGTAAATGTGAAGTTGACAGAATATAATAAATGATCAGAATTACAATTCCAATATAAGCCAAGAGTTTTGCTAGGAAGAATTTCATTTAAGTTCAAAGTTTTATTTTGAGTATCTGTACACATATTGATAATAGACTGAAGAACTTCAGAACTATTTGATTGTAATTTTCGTAGGTGGAACCTGGCTGATTCGAGAGCTTTCATTACACCTTGGCACAGCTTTATTACTGACTCGATCGAGTCACCACCACCTAGATAATCATCACTATAAAAGTCGCGTTTAATACTCTCTCTAACACTAGATTCTAAACATTGGTCAGCTAAAGACACAAGACATTTGGTTGCCAAATATGGAGCTGAAGCAGTACCGTAAGTTAACGTATTAAGTGTGTATGACTGCAATGGATCTGATGAATTGAAACGAAAAAGTATTTGCTGAAGAGAGCGCTGAGAAGGTTCAACTAAAACGGCTCTATACATCTTCTCTATGTCGCCTGTGACCACGAACTTGTGTTGTCGAAACCTCAGAAGGATGGCTAAGAGGTCTTCTTGTATAGTGGGACCCACCCTCTGTATGTCGTTGAAGGACTTGCCTGATGTCGTACGGGCGGAAGCATCGAAGACTACACGGAGCTTTGTTGTAGAGCTGCTCTCTCGTACAACGCCATGATGTGGTAAAAAATATTTGACTTGATTATGTGTATTTAATTTACTGTTTTTTGTCATATGATTCAGATCTATATATTCTTGAATGAATTTAATGTAACGCTCTTTATAAGTAGAATCTTTTTCAAATCTACGTTCTAGGGAATGGAAACGTTGCTTGGCCATTGCATAAGAGTCACCCAAGCTTTCAGGCGAGTCCTTCAACGGAAGAGTGACGACAAATTGACCATGTTCGTTTCTGTGTGTGGTTTCACGAAAGAGCTTTGCACAAGCTTGCTCCTCTGAAGAGAAACCATTGCAAGACGATACAGAATCTAGTTCCCAAAAACGTGTAAGCTGCTGAGACTCCTCATGAGAAAGAAAAAGACAATTTGGTTTTGAAGGAAGACCACATTGGTATATGCTGCCGGAAATAAGCCAACCAAATTTAGATGATTGTAATTTAGGATAATGTTTACCTAAATCTATGGAATCGGAACCCAGGACGTTCCAAAAGACTTCAGCACCTACGAGGATGTCTATGGCCGAAGGTATATTAAAAGTAGGATCGGCAAGTTTAAGACCTGGCGGGATAGGAATTAATTTTTTATCAACGTAAGACCCAGGCAAACTATGCTTTATGTTTGGTAAGATAAAGCAGTCTATGTGAGCTTGATAACGACTATGACAAGACTGTAAGGTAAGACTACAGCTCTCTGAAGTATTGGAAACTTGTTCACAAATACCTGAGACTGAAGAGATAGTGCTTCGTGTGTTCAGACCGAGCTTACGGCACAGATCCTGAGTGATGAAGTTGGAAGTGCTGCCGTTATCGAGAAGAAGTCTGGCGGAATGAAGCCTACCGTTGACATCTGTCACCCTTGCCATAGCTGTGGATAATATTATAAGAACCTGATTATTTTTTCCTTTTGTATTTGTAAGAATATTAGTAGATAATGCAATATTGTCTTTTGGTTTGAGATCTATTTGAGATTCCCTGTGTAAGAGTGTGTTGTGTTTTGATTTGCAATTTTGTCGGTGTGACCAGGACGAAGGCAGTTCATACACACATTACTTTCTGAAGCTTTTTTGATTCTGGAATCAACATTAAGATTTCTAAATGATTGACAATTAAATAAAAGATGGTTTTGAGAGCACATAGGACATGATGCGATTTTTTCTGGTTTAAAATGTGTGTTCGTTAGATAGTTTGTGTTTTTGTTACTTTCGTAAGTTTTAGTATTTATATAATTATTATTTAAAGTTTTATTATCATGTAAGGTCTCGAGTAAATCAGCTCTATTAGATAAATATTTAGTGTAGTTCTTTAAGTTTGGAAAATGATTTAAATTGTTTTTATGTTCTTCCCACTCTCGGTTGGTCACATTATCCAATTTTTTAGACATTATATAGATGATTAATGTGTCCCAATGTGCTGTAGGCTGTCCGAGAGTGTCAAGCGCTCTTAAATTTTTATTTATATTATCTATCATATTTCGTAATGAATGACAGGATTCTTTTTGTATAGCAGGAAAATTAAATAATGCTTGCACGTGATTATTGACAAGCAACCTTTCATTATTGTAGCGGTCTAACAATAACTGCCATGCTATAGTATAGTTGTCGGCCTTAAAGTCAATACTTTTTATTACTAATGATGCACTGCCAGTTAAAGCAGCACGCAAATAATGGAATTTATTGATTTATTGTATGCTGTTATTATCGTGAATTATTGAAATGTACGTATCTCGAAATTCAAGCCAGTGCTGATAGTCGCCGTTGAAGTGGGGTAGGTCAATCTTTGGCAGGCGTACGAAGTCATGTTTGCAGCCAGTAGCGTGGAGCGTGTCGTGGTGCGTTGAGCTGGCACCAGGGTTCGGTGCCGGAGAGCTGGCACGCGACACGTCTGGAGGGAGCAGGGCACGCGCGCGCGACATTTGCGTGAAGTACTGAGTCTCGGAGGCCTCGCGCTCCTGGTACATATCGTCTGCATTCTCCGACAACAGCTCCAACTGCGTCTGCAAGTCATTGAAGTCATTGTATAAAGATTTCATTACGCCTAGACGGCATTCTAATTCAGCTACTTGAAAACTATCTAATTCGTCTGTAGGTAATAGTTTAAAGAAATTAGTGAATTGTGTTAGCTTGGCTTTAAAACTTCCACGTTTTTTTATAAGTTCTTTTAATTTTAATTCAGACATAATGATAAGCAATTAAGATAATAAACGAAAATAAATAAAGATTGAAACAAACTTAATATCGTAAATAAGTTACGTAAGCAAAGGAATGTTCTAGGTGATAGAAAAAACGATTTTGTCAAGCCGACGTTATACAGCGATTCATGCACAAAACTGGTTTTCGTAGGCAATTGTATGGACAAGCGAAACTAGCTAGCGGCCGTATCTATTGCTATAACTTAAAGTATGTATCAGACTAATGGAATGCAGTTTATGAAAAGGCTATATTTATAATTAAGTATTTAACGTTATTACGTAGCAATAAAAAATTAATAGGTTTATTTCCTGAGTAAAGATTATTTTATATGTACTTATTATGTGTTTTAACTAATTTATGTAAGTGCAGAAGACAAGATATGTATATGCAAATAAGGCATAGTTTTAAAAATAATGTACCAATGAAATATAGGCGATATTTATTAAAAGGCGATTAGAAGGAATCTAAGCTATTTTATGAAGAGATCAACCTATGTCGAATCCGTAATAGCACAATCCTAATTCCTAGGAAAGGGATAAGATTAGGAAAGAAAGAATTCCTTATCGGAACAAACTCACTCAGAACCAAAGCCTCTCCGGATGTCTGTCCTTTGTATGTGCCATGTATTCGGGCGGCGTGGCAGTCGAATGTTCTCGGAGAGGTGCGCAACACGACCAATGTAGCAATGTAAGTAGATATAGATCGTGGCTGGATTCTTGAAATGGACGTCAAACGTTGACCTTAATAAATTTGAAGGGCCGGTTAAACCATCCACTTGCTTTGATGATCAGTTGAAGAGGCGAAGGACCATTTGTTGAATATCAAGCTCCAGTTGTGGCTTCTGGTGGTCTTGAATTAAAATACCTTGTTTCACAAAAGGACTGTATTACGTAATTAATATATATAACATGTAAGTTAATATAATGCTATCGTTAATGCATGTGCGCGCGGGTCAAGTTCTTAAGGCGACTGGTTGCGCCGTCGGCCTCGGTGCAAGCGCCGCTCCGCCACGAACGCAAGCCCCCACTCTCGCCGATGAGACGACAGGAACAGTACTTATGGTTTTTTTGTTTGAATTCTTTAAAACATTTTCTAAAAAGAGTTCTCAATTATGGTGCTAATAAATGATATTTTATAGTGCTTTTGAACACACCTCGCAATCGCGATATCTCCTAATTCTATCAGAAAGTTTCAAGTAAATATAAGTCATAAATTTTTTTTTCACTTGTTTAATTTGCACAGTAGGACTACGATAAAGAAACACTCACTTTAATTTGACACTATTTATTCACTGATAATCCAGAACTAACCAACCAACAACCATACATACTCAGATATTATAATGCTTTGACAATTGTTTGCGTGTTTTAATGTTACAATGTATATGGACAACGCCATCTATTGTATGTTAAGCGAATGAACGTAAAATGATTTTAACATAAGCCGCCCACCAAGGACGTAACTCGTCCTTCACAAATTAACATTAAACATAAATACAAAGAACTACAATTTGTCACACACATAGATTGCAATGTTATAACAATATAGCAACAGATTCAACTCCTGGCACAGGAGTTTGCAATTTTAATTAACTGTAAACATAAATTTTCTTAAATCTTAACTAATCACAAAATTTTATTTCATTACTTTAACTCGTTTTGAACTATACCTATATGTTTAACACACCATGCCAAATATGTCTGAATCACATATTTTTTTACAACTATTAATTTGTTAAAATACTAATCTTACTAACTGGTCTTTTTATTATACCATTTTTAGTTTTGACCATCACAATTCTTGTAACATTATCTTGGCCAGGATATTTTTCAATAACCTTACCTAAAAGCCATTTAGCTGGTGGGATATTGTCCTCTCGTATAACTACTACATCATTGACATTGGGTTCTGATAGTTTTTGGTTCCATTTATATCTTTGATTTAAGTTAACAATATACTCCTTCGACCTTTTCTTCCTTCCTTGATCTTTTCCAAAAACTAGAAACCATTCTTTGACACAACTTCCACCTATTTAAACCTATAGCATTGCTACCTAAATGATGATCTTCATCAGCTACGTTAATTAATGGTTCGCCGACCAAAAAATGGCCAGGCGTGAGAGAGGGACTCATCACTTAAGCTAGAGATGGGACGTGAATTCAGACACGCCTCGATTTGAGTTAATACAGTTGTCAACTCCTCGTATGTTAGAGTACTGTCGCCTATAATTTTCTTTAAATGATTTTTCACGCTGCGCACTCCAGCCTCCCACAATCCACCAAAATTGGGAGAGTAAAGGGGGATGAAGTGCCACGTTGTTGACTTGTTAACCTTTGTTTGATTTCGTTGGGTCATGATGATAGTGCGTTTTTAAACATCTCGATCAGCAGTTTGCTCGATCTTACAAAGTTTGTGCCATTATCACTATATATGTCCTTGCAATGTCCGCGCCTCGCTGTGAACCTTCTAATCGCGCTAATAAAACCGTGAGCTGTTAGATCTGACACTGCTATACAAATGATTTAAGTTTTCTTTAGTGTTAATTTCGCCAATATTTGTTTTTGAAACAATTCGACACGTGTAGAGGACACGAGGCATCCTCAGGACGTCTCGCCAAAATCTGGCAAGTCTTGTGCCAAACAAATATTGGCGGAATTAACACTAAAGAAAACTTAAATCATTTGTATAATTAAGGATTGCAAAGTAACGCCTAATTCAATAAATTTTCTGACACTGCTTCCAAGTGTATGGCGCGAGTTGACATGCAAATGTAAAGGCATATAATATATCCTTTGTATGCTTTAGACCCTCTGCCAGGTGAACATCGAAGGTTTATAGGCCCTGCGAAATCTACTCCAGACGATTTAAATACCTTGCTAGGTTTGAGCCTTACTGCTGGAATCTGTCCCATCAGTTGAGTCCTATTTGCGGAAGAATATCTTCGGCAGGTAATACAGCTTCTGTAATATTTTTTAACTTGAACACTAGCTCGTATAATAAAGTAATTATATCTTATGTGGTTCAACATTATTTGGGTGCCACCGTGGAGAGTTTTGAGATGGGCGTCTCGAATAACTAACTTCGTAAAGTGACTTTTATCAGGCAGTATTATCGGATGCTTTTGACGTAAGAAAGCTCTGCTCTGTCCAAGCGACCGCCGACTCTTAATATTCCCTTAGAATCTACTATTGGACAAAGAGTATGCAGTGCACTCCTCTTTAAAACACTTCCACGGGACCGTATGCTGTGTATTTCTTCTTCAAATTTAGACGCTTGTACGACACCAATCTTTAACAATGTATTGTTCATTTCTTCCACTGTTGGGAATTCTGAAAGCTTCTGACGTTCATTTTTTGAGACTCTTAGTTCCAACCATCGTCTGCAATAAGAAAGAACTCTCAGCATTTTCGTTAGATTTGAAGACCTCTCAATGAATTCTTCCGAATCTGTTTTCTCAATTGTTTGTGCTAGACATACTGTATCACTCTTCTTTTCTTCAATATTTGTCTGCTTTACAACTCCCTTACTGTATTTTATCTCTTTATTTTCCACCCAATTAGGACCTGTTTTCCACAGCTTTAGTACTATTAATTCTGCTGCTTTTATACCCCTGGATGCACAATCAGTTGGATTGTCTTCTGACCTTACATGAGACCACTGATTGCTATCCATTTGGGTGAGTATTTCTGAGGTACGTTTTCCATCTTGAAGGATGGCTGCTTAACCATGCTAGGACTGAAGAGTCTGTCCATGCATGTACGTTCTCTTTTGGTACTTTCAGCACCTTAGATAAGTCCGAAAGAAGCTTAGCGAGGAAAACCGCGCCGCATAACTCTAACCGTGGAAACCTTTGTTTTAGAACAGATGAGGTTGACTCATACTTCTCCGTTATCAGCTATCACCCGTGTGTATACGACGGCAGCGAAAGCCACGTTAGAAGCGTCACAAAAGCCCTGAAGTTCAATACGCTGGTCGCTGTTGCTACTTCCGATCCATCTTTGAATGCTGAATTGTGAAAGCGTGTAGAGCTCTTGGCGATATGTCAGCTAGTCCTTTTGTAAATGTTCCGGGAGTTCCTGATCCTATTGAATAACGGCTAGCCAAAGTTTTTGTATAAAAACCTTTGCTGTCGTAATCGTAGGAGCTCCCCATCCTAGCGGATCAAATAACATCGCAATGTCAGAAAGAACCTTACGCTTCGTGACTGGCATAACTATTAGAGGCAATTTTATCTCATATTCGAAAGTGTCATCAGTTCTATTCCAAGTGATTCCTAAAATCTTAAGTGTTTTGTCCATTTTAATGCTGACTCATTCATTGTCTCCCAATTTGTCTTGTCCGATATAATTCAAAAAAGCGCTCGAGTTACTGCTCCACTTTTGAAATTGGAAACCTCCTGATTTCATTAGTTTGCTCAATTCTTCATAAATATGAGTAGCTTCCGTCTTGTTCTCGCAACCCGTCGTCAGATCATCAACATATAAATCGCTTTTTGTAATTCGTGAACCAATCGGGTATTGCAGTTTCTCATCTTCTGCCAGTCGATGTAAAACCTTGACGGCTAAATACGGTGCACAAGCTGTCCCGAACGTTAGAGTCAGTAGCTGGTAATGCTCGAGCGGGTCGTCCACGTTAGGCCTCCACAGGATTTATTTATTTATTTAGATAGCCAACAACACACTATAAAATTAAAATTTTAGCAAATACACAAGGGATAGTACAATATGACATGTTTTACAGGTGTAAACAACATTTACAATAGTGCGAAAAAAGTAACAAAGTTGAACATTAAAATTAAATAAATGAAGAGTTAAACAAAAATGATGATATTAAATGACTTAAATACATTTCTACTTTAAAAAAAGAGATTTATAAAATTTCTAACTATACAATAATTTACTTCTTATATTTAACTTACATAGCTAAGATCTTAATATTTTAATGCAGTCGGTTTTAAATTTATTGATATTAGTCATATGAAAAATATCTATTTTTTTTTTTTTTTTTATTTATTATTGAACCAACAGCACACAAAAATTAAACTAATAACAAAAATATTATGCGATGGCCGACTGCCAATTACAGGTTCACACTATTTATGGTATAACATTTAACGCTCTAATTAAACTATGATTAAATCAAAATAAAAAATAATTAACTAATAAATATAAAGGTGTGTATGAGTGTATGTGTGTATGAGTGTATGGGCGTATGAGTGTGTGTGCGTATGTCTTAAGTCGTTTTCAACTCTTCGATTACAGTATACTTAAAATGATTTCCTTTTTGAAAGAGCTTTTAGTATGGACGAAAATATCTGTTGGTAAGAAATGTTTATTATAGCAGCTAAGGGTACGGCAGACCACCGAATTCTGTGCATAAATAGAGTGAGTAATTGGGACATTAAAAAGGGTGGTATGCCTTGTACGCTTATTCGGGATTCTAAATTGCATGAATGAAGATGTAAGCTCGGGGCAGTCAATTTTGTTGTTGCACACGTCATACAGAAATAACATATCTAGTAAAGTTCGCCGGTCTTTTAATTGCATTAATTTATGTTGGCTGCAGGATTTCTCATAACTAGAACCATAATGCTGAAGGCGATATTCTAATACCTTTACAAATTTTGATTGTATATTCTCTATTTCATCGATATATATCCTATAGTATGGGTTCCAGATATTACAGCAGTATTCTAAGACGCTACGAACATATGAGAAATAAAGAACTTTTATACACTCTAAACCTGAAAAAGGTTGACTTACACGTATAACGAAACCTAGATTCCTGTAAGCTTTTTCAGTTATTGCAGCAATGTGATCTGACATTGACATTTTTGTATCAAACACTATTCCTAAGTCCCTATTGCTATTCGTTCGTGTTAAAGGAACATCAAGTAATGTGTATTGGTATTCTAATTTATTTCTTTTTCGCGTAAAGGTGATTTGAAAACATTTAGTTACATTGACTCCAATACGGTTGTCATGATAATAGTCACACAGTCTGATTAAATCACTCTGAAGGTTTATTGAATCTATTTCAGTCTTAATGCGAGCGTAAATTTTAGTGTCGTCAGCATACATAAGAAATTTAGCAAACTGGAAACAGACGCCAATATCATATAAATAAGATAAATATAGTAATGGTCCCAAAATTGACCCTTGCGGAACTCCAGAAGGAACATCCACAAGGTCAGAACGATGCCCAGCCAAGACCACAGCTTGCGAACGATTGTACAGGTAAGACTCCATCCAACGAAGAAGATCACCACGAATCCCTAGTTCCTGCAACTTGCGTAAAAGTATAATATGGTCGACTCGATCAAACGCCTTCTCAAAATCAGTATAAATTACATCAATTTGATAACCATCATCCATTCCACGCTGAACGTAATTAGTAAAAACAGCAAGATTGGTATTAGTGGAGCGACCATGTATGAAACCATGCTGCTCTAGAGGTAAGTGACGAATGATTATGGGGTACAGGTAATTGTGTGCTACCCTTTCCATTAATTTACCTAACGTATTAAGTATTGATATAGGCCTATAATTTTCAACAGATGCTTTAGACCCTTTTTTATGTATTGGTACAATATTAGCAGTTTTCCATATTTTTGGGAAATATCCTTCAAGAAAGCAGCGATTAAAAATTAGTGTTATAGGCGCTGATAGTGATGCAGAACAAGCGACCAGAAAGCTTGGTGGAATTTTATCACAACCCGGGCCTTTTGATGTATCAAGAGTTTTTAGTAATTTTTTTACCTCGTCAATCGTAAGTTGAATATTGCTGATTGTGTCATGACAAATAGACCGTTCCTCTGAAAAAACTTTATATTGCGATGCAGGTGAAATAAAATTTTTGAAGAAGAAATCATTAAAAGCATTACAAATATCATATTGATTTGAGATAGTCTCATCTTTATAAAGCATCACGCCAGGGTAAGCAGATTTATTATTTCTTTTGGATTTAACATAAGTCCAGATTAATTTAGGTGTAGATTTTATTTTATCCTCAGAGTTCCTAATATATTCTGAATAGCAACTTTTTTCAACGTTTTTAACACGCCGACGTAATTTAGAAAAGGAAGCATAGTCGTTCGGATTATTGTATTTTTTCCATAGATGATGATATTTTGCTTTCTCTTTTATTATATTTATGAGAGCCTTAGTGTACCACATAGGATATGTGTAAGTGTGCGAAACAGTTTTATGAGGTACAAATTGCGATATCGATTCATACAATATGGAGTAAAATTTATCGATCGCGTCATGCAGAGGTAAGCATTCAAGCGAAGTCCAATCGTAATTAGAAAAAAAGTAGTTTACAGCATTATAATCTACCTTATTATATAAATAACGTTTCGTATTAGTACGTTTTATTGACGGTAATACGATATCAATAACACAAATATCAATTGCAGGGTGGAAAATATCCTCTTTAACTAAAGGTGATTTTGATTTATTGATAATTAAAGATGTGTTGGAATAAATTAAGTCTAGTAGGTTGTTATGAGTATTAAAAAAGAACTTATATTGAATTAACCCAAGAAATGCTGTTAAGTTTAATAACTCCGTGGCAGTATTCTGGATAACGATGCTTCCTTTTTTTAGTACAATAGGATGCCCCTGTTTCCAATCAATACATGGCAAATTAAAAATCCCCTGCCAGAATAAAATGATCATCAGGGTGAGAATTAAATAATTGCGATAATATCTGGCAGAATTTCTGTATCCGTGATGTAAGTATCTGGCTAGGAGGAATATAAGCACAAATGATATTTAAGTCACATAGTCAGCCTTGAGTGCGGGCAGGTATAGATATGCACATACATTCCAGATCATCGTGTTCAAGGTCAAAGCGCCGGCGAGCACCGAATCGCTTCGCACAAGCAATTAATACTCCCCCACCAAACGCTTCACCACTCGTGGTACGGTCACGACGAAATACGTCGAATCGCGCAGAATCGCACAATTCCGAGTCTAAAATACTAGGACATTACCACGACTCAGTAATAAGTGCTATATCTATTTGTGATATTGATAGGTTATTAAAAAATATGTTTGTCTTTGTCCGCAGTCCTCTTACATTTTGATAGATTAAGTTTAATCCTATATTTTGCCTATTCAGTGTGGAAGACATAATGAATAAATAAATAAGTAATTATTTTAAGCATTGTCACGTAAAAGTTAATGATAAATTGAATAGAAACTAATAATTTAAATTTTATTTGTAATTTTATGTAATTATTAGTTGATTGTAACCGAGAGTTATCAGCACTAACTATTATGTGACGGGAATATAATATATATACAGTACCTACTATCAGGAAAATAAGTATAAAAAATATAGATACAAAACTTTTTGCAAGTGTTTGGAAATACATTATTATTTTTGAAATTACTGTAAAAGAAATTGTTTTGTGAAAGAGTTGTGATGTAATATGTGTGTAAAACAGTTTTTTAGTGTGAATGTGAGTTATTACTAAGTTGTGTAGGTATTCTTTCGTATAGTTATTGTATGTGTTGTTGTTGTGTAAAGTGTATGGTGTGATGCATATTAAATTACAAGTGATAAAAACGAGTAACAAATTAAAACTAAACAACTGTACATATAAACTAATTAGCATATTTTGATTAAATCCCCTGAGGTCATAATAGAGATAGGTGGCGAGGTTTCGTTGCGACGTACAAAAATTCGGCAGTTTTTTGTCCAAATAAATTTAAAATTCATATCTTTACATTTTTGTTTGCATTCTCTGAACAGTGTACGGTTATTCTTAGTAAGATGTTCATTTATGTAAATTTTGGTATTATCTAATTTACTAACCTCGCCACGTATTCCAACATCAGACGGTTTAACATTCCGGTTTTTACGGGATGCTGCTATGATCGCGTCCTTAGTACGACGATGACGGAAACGAGCAATGATGGTGCGACCCTTAGCGGCACTACTTGTTCGACGGGCCTGGACTCGGTGCGCAAATTCCACATCATCACTCTGAATACTAATACCTATCTTTTTAGCCAGTTTAAGCACTATGTCAGTAGTATCTTCATCTTTCGATTCTGGTACACCCACCACCTCAATATTCTGCAAACGACTCCACTGTTGTTGGCTTGCATTTTCTTCCTCCAAACGTTTTATACGCGTGGTATGCGTGTCGACATCTGCTCGTAGCCGTTCGTTCTCTTCTCTCAGGCGTTTTAATTCGGCAGAAGTGGTGCTCAGATTTTTTATCAAATCGTCATATTGATTACTTATGTAACTGAGAGTTGATTCTATAGATGAAATTTGGCTTTTAACCGACGACAGTTCACTTTTTATAGCATTAGAAATTAATAAAGGTAGCTCGTCTTTTAGCGCACTCGGGCTGCCCAAACTGTATTCCATGGACTGAGCAGTTGATGGATTAGCCTTCCTGGTTGTGATATACGATACATCCTCGAGACATTTTACCGGAGTATCTGTGTTGTCACCAGCTCTGGGCAGTTTGCTCACACATAATGGACACGTCCACGAAGGTATTTTCTTAGCATTGTCTAAACTCAATCCGACGCATTGGTAGTGATAAGATCTCGTACAATTAGGACGACAGCAGATGATTTTCTCAGATTGGCGCACTGATTTTTTACATGCGTTGCAATTAGACATTTCAATAGAAATCAAGTGTAGCAAGCAGTATTAAAAACTGACGGTAGGCGTCAACCGGTTTGTCCGCTAATGCGCAACGTGCTCACTGCTATTCACACAATGATTCTTATATTCACGAAACTTTGCAATTGTTTATTTATTACAACATCATTGTTTGAATTGTATTATCTATAATTAATTTTATTCAGTAATTAACAATTGAACTGTGTACAATTTGACCACAACAAAACATTTGAAACCACTTATTAATAATTTAAATTAGGAGATACCGAAAGAGCGTCTTATCTAATCCGCGACGGTAAGCGACATGATGACGACTATATTACTATTTTTTGCAGTGATATTGTTATAAGAGCTCATAAGTCTGTTTAAGGGGGCATTTTTACCTATATTAGTTCTGCTGATTGTTGGGCTGAAAATATTTTTAATAGGGAATCTTGGTCTATTTCTAGAGACATTAAGATTTACATTTATAAGACATTTTGGGGATATGATTCTACCATGTATAATTTTATGTAAAGTAGTACCATGTATAATTTTATGTAAAGTAGACACATCAGTTATTTTTCGTCTTATCTCCAACGAATTCATATTGAAATGGTCCAGTCTTGTTTTATAGTCTGCACGATAAGGGCAGGTTTTGTCTTTAAAAGCTAGAAAGCGAGTGAAATTACGTTGAATACGCTCTAATCTATCAACATTTGACATTATATTGGGGATTCCAAAGCTGTGAAACGTATTCAAGTGCACTTCGTACCAATGCATTGTAAAGATACACAATTGCAAATGGATTTCTGAAATCTTTGCAAGTACGCTTAATAAAACCCAGCATTTTCCAAGACTTAAGTATGATGTTATCAATATGATTAATAAAATTTAGTTTTTTGTCTATAACTGTACCAAGATCTACTAACAATACTACCAAATCTACGAACTAATGACGCCTGTTCCAAAGGAACATTATTAACGACGTAAGATGATGCAGTCTCAGTTCTATTTCTAGTGATCTTGATATGTACACATTTTTCCGGATTTAGTATCATTTTATTTACATTACACCAGTTGCAAATATTATCCAGGTCAGTTTGAAGAAGCCTTATGTCATTCTGAGACTTAATTTCTTTATAAATTTTTAAGTCGTCTGCGAAAATAGAACATTTACTAGATGTTATTTGATCCAAAATATCATTTATAAAAGCGTTAAAAAGAACAGGACCAAGATGTGAGCCCTGAGGAACGCCTGATTTAGGAAAAAAGGTATGTGAAGTGTAACCATTTGCCCTCTGCCTTTGTCTTTTAAATAAGATTGTAACAAATTTAATAGTTTACCATGAATCCCATAGAATTTTAATATTGAAAGAAGTATTTCATATGCAATCAATCTCAGCTTTGTTATCTACGCCCGAAGAAAGATTCGTTACATAACCAAGAAGGTTACTTAGAGTTGACCTGCGTCTACGGAAACCATGCTGTGCATTCGACATAACGTTCTCCAGATGACAAATATTTTTTTCATCTTAGGAAATATGCTTAAGATTGATACGGGCCTATAATTTTTGATATTACATTTATCACCTTTTTTGTGTATGGGTACAACATTCGCAATCTTCCAATCAGTAGGAAATAGACCAGCATTAATAGATTTTTCAAAAATAATTTTGAGAGGAAGTGTTAACTGCTTTACTGTCCTTTTAATAAATATTGGAGGTATCCCATCCGGTCCAGCACCTTTACTAACGTCAATTAATTTTATAGTGTTCTCGATTGCTCGTTCCGTTATGACAATGTTACTAAGTGATAGCTGAGCAAAAGAGTCACCTTTGTCAAGATTAATAGAATTATAGGGCGTAGAATAAACAGATGAAAAGTGCTGAGCGAAGAAATTACAAATATCTTCTCCTGTATGAGCTTTATTTTCATTTAAAAACATTTCTGCAGGCATATTTGAAACACTACCTCGTTGTTGTTTGACAAAAGACCAAAACTTTTTAGGATTTTTAAAAATTGCTTTTTCAGTATTATTTATATAATCGGAATAACAAGATGAAATCATGGAATCGATCCGCTTACTACATAATTTCGCTTCTATCTTATCCCTAGGATTTTTATATATCTTATACTTTGCGAATTCTATCTCTTTCAGGTATTATTTTTATTAAATCACGTGTGAACCACAATGGATATTTAAGTTTTAATTTTCGGTATAGTTGATTCGATGATAGAGTATAACAATTTATAAAATTTCGCAACGGCAACATTGACATCTTTAATAGGTAAGAGCTCTGACATCCAATTAATTCTTTTCAACTCTGCAATAACTAGTGAATAGTTTGCTTTTCTAAAACTATAATTACAAATTTGTTTGTCTATACAATACGAATATGATAATTTTGTGTCTATTTCTACATTTAATGCTGGATGATGAGGATCGAGTTTGCTCAATGGGCTCCCACAATGTTCTACAGATATACCTTCAAAGTTACAGAGTATTAAATCTAATAATCTATTGTTCTGATTTCTTAATCATTATACTGAACCAAGTTGCTTAAGGACATAAAATCGATTAAACGGTATCCTAAATTGCTATTATAATTAATTGGTTGCAAATGAGGATACGCTGATAGTCTATGTCTTGCTCACTGACGCGAACTTGCCGGTACATTTTCACTAAATCAGCTATAATACAAATACGATGTGTACGCCAACGTAACAGATGTTGTAAATCTTGCTGTAACTTTGGTCTAACAAGAAGGTTGTCGTTGAGTGATACATCGTTCACGCCCTTACATGACGCGTCAAATACCACACGTACCTTAGTCGTATCCTTGTCCTCCCGCACTACAGCGTGGTGTGGGAGATACACCGCTTTAGGGTTGTAAATTTCTTTTTTGGGAACAGGTTTCATGTGATTTAACACTTTATATTCGTCTATAACCTTAGCATATTCTTCGCCCAGCTTCTGCTTCTTTGATAATTTCTTCTCTAGGGACATAAAACGATCTTTTGCTATTTGCATTGTCTTACCGTATTGACATTCAGGGTTATCAAAGTTGAACGGAAATTTCACTACATATCTACCATCCTCATTTCTCTTAGTTATCGAATTAAATATCTCTTCGCATCTCATTTCTTCTTCTGTAAATGTTTTTTGATTCATGTCTGGTTCTTTCTCTAACTCCCAGAATTTCTTCAACAAATCATCTTCTCGGATTTGTGTATGTGTACTTATAACTCTCATTGCTGAAATTGACGTAACTTCACCGGATCTTATCCAACCGAGAACTGTGTTTTGAGCGATCAAATTTCTTGACGGATTTTTCATTACGCCACTCTTTAATATCTTGCGGTGTATTTCAGCTCCAAGCAAAATATCGATTTTACTCGGTGATGTGAATTCTGGATCAGCTAAGGGTAACTTTTCTAACTCGAGCCAATCAGTTGAATAAACATCTTTTGAAGGAAGCATCGATGTAATGGAACCTAACACATAAACATTTACTGAGATTGATTTAACTGGGGGATGGCGTTATTCGATACGCAAAGATACCATATACTTAATTCGTGTGTGACCATCTCCCCCCACTCCAGATACCAAACCATTAATTGGTTTGCGTTTAAGTTAAAGTTTAAGTAACCTCACAGCTCACGGTTTTATTGGCGCGTTTAGAAGGTTCACAGCGAGGCGCGGACATTGCAAGGACATATATAGTGATAATGGCACAAACTTTGTAAGAACCTCCACGCATACGTATGGATCGGAAAATAGTATGCGCGGCGGCCTGCTTGGATTTCAAAAATGATCCCAAATTTGTTCTCTGCACCCTCAAGAACCTCGGTTACGATACCCATATCGTTGAAATCAAAATTTTGCGCGGCGGCCACCTTGGATTTCATAAATGATCACAAATTCGTTCTGTGCACCCTCAAGAACCTCGGATACGATACCCATATTGTTGAATCCTAATTTTGCGCGGCGGCCTGCTTGGATTTCAAAAATGATCCCAAATTCGTTCTCGACACTCTCGAGAACCTCGGATACGATACCCATATTGTTGAAACCAAAATTTAGCACGGCGGCCATCTTGAATTTAAAAAGGATCCCAAATTCATTCTGTGCACCCTCTAGAACCTGGATACGATCCCCATATTGTTGGAATCATAATTTTGCGCGGCGGCCAACTTTGATTTCTTAAATGATCACAAATTCGTTCTCTGCACCCTCTAAAACCTCGGATACGATACCCATATTGTTGAAATCATAATTAGTTGCGGCGGCTATCTTGGATTTCAAAAATGATCCCAAATTCGTTCTTTTCACCCGGATACGATATACATATTATTGTTGAACTCATAAATTTGTGCGGCGGCCATCTTGGATTTCTAACTTCCCTAAAGAACATACGTACAACAATCCCGGGTGGCTTAATATTCAAAATAACAGTGTGTACATTTTATTTTAGTACTTTCCGACTTTCATTCACCTATTATATTTTAACATAATACGCTGCCGCATCATCATCAATTTTTTTTATTTTGATTCCCCATTTTGTACATGTTTGCTAAAATCTTACGTAAGGCCTCAAGCCCGAAAGAAATGAACACAGTACCATCCTTGACAGTTGTCACGTGCGTACTGCTGGTATGAGCGAGCATAAAACCAAGGCGTCGCGTTTGATTTATTAGGAAAAAAATTGGTATAAAATAATTCACAAAGCGTTTTGATAAAACCAACGAGGAAAATTTTTAAATACTAATAAACTATCGAATAAAATAACTTTTGTGTAGATAGCTATCATAGTTTTATGATAATATAAAACAATTTAAATAAAAAAGCCTATTTTTCAAAAAATAAATCTATCTAGATTTTTTTTCATAATCGTGTTTTCGAAACTGTCATAATTTAGATAAAGAAATGAAGATAAACATGTCAAAAAATTGCAACCATAGTATTTGTAGAAGTATTTATGTATATTTTCAAAAATTATAGTTTTTAGGACTATCGCCTTAAAAAACGTTTGTGTAGTAAAGGTTACTATAACATAAATGACTTTCTTAATGATACAGCTTAGGAATGGAGCGACCGCCCTCAGGCTGTTAAATAATGAGTTTAATTGTACAATATTACTTTGTAAACATATTTTTTGATGAAAATTAAGCCCGCTGAGTTTGTTGCGCCCATTCTTCTCAGGCCTGAGGCTTTCATTTTGGAATGGGTAGTTTGTTTTGACTTTCAATAAGTGATGTCACATCCTATTTTGAATAAAAATATTTATAATTTGAATTTTCATGCTTCCTTCAGCCAAGTTCATTTTCCCCAAACTGTTTTGTCTAAATTGTTTGTATAGTATATACATTATACTATTAACAGGTGGGTATTATAAAGTTGAAGGTAGTGTATAATTTTTAAGCTTTTTATAATCTCGTACTAAAATGATTAGGTAACTTCTTTAAAAATATCGATACCTGCTTGAAAAAGAATGAATTGTGAATCCTCAATTATTAGCACTTCTTACTTAATAACCTTATCCATTCCACTGCTGGCCAACCTTCTAGCGGACAGTAATTAGGCATAGACATAAGATACAAATTATTGATTAAACAAATTAGTATTCATTGTTATTCTGTATAAACCCAGGGGCCAGTAAGTCATGAGATTTTATAAACCGTACTACTTCTATACGGAATGTGCGTGGGGAAAGAAAATTTCCGAAAGCTTGTTTCGGAAATTTTCTAGTAGTTTAGTAACGAATGATTAATAAAAAGAGAAGCTATAAGCACTGATTAAGTATTAATAATCTTGTTAATCTTATGATATATGATATTTTATATTATGATGTACATATGCTATAACGATGGCAATTATTCCCAGAATTCATGTATTTCTATCTATTTTTTTTAAAGTTTATGATTTCCTCTACTCAACCTTATTGGTGGAACCTATATAACCAATATATGCCAAATATTAAAATTAAGTTTATAGAAATTGTTTATCTATATTTAAAAATTAACGCTTATTATTTTATCTGCAATCTTACACATATTTATTAAATAATAATTAGCTTAGGTACACTAAGAGATAATTTATTTCAATGAAATTATATCGATTTGTACATGCATGCACTTAGTAGTAGTTAGTAGCAAGATATTTTTATTGTAATACATTGATTATTCTCACATATATATCAATTTAACGTAAAGGTAAATGAACCATATGTAATAATATTATGGTTCATTTTTAATTGTATATTTAGCACTACACATAAAAAATATTAATTGCATTTAAATGGGAAAATTATGATTACCGATGAGAGGAAATCAATTTATTGGATATATTTTTATTGCGGCTATGATTTCGACAGTCTAAAATGGCATAAGAAGGCATATTTGTGTTTTTTTAAAAGATAATAATGCATCACTTGACATCAGACTGGTTTCACTTGAGCCTCGAGTGTGTTGTACATAATAGTGGCGACAGGGTAAAGCCCATATCCCATTTCCACTAGTTTTTTCTATTCCACGGAATAGTTTATCACGATAAATATCAAGTCTGTACATGGTGGTTGTTTTTCTCTGTCAGCTACTGCGCCCTGCTGGCCGATGATGACCGCGGAGTTCGGGAGCCGGTGGAGTATTATATCACCACCGGTCTGGCGGTTGATGTCATCAACCATCACTTTGTGGATAGCGTCATTTATTTTAATAAAGAAGAAACTGGTATGTTTATATTTATATCTGGATTTAAATAGTTGTAATTAGGAATAGATTGCACCGGTCAACCACGCGGAGTAATGGAGCAAATCCCAGACTTTTGAACTCAATCAATATTAGAGCGCGGTCTCGCTTGATTGAAGGACCCGTTGTGATCAAGCATTAATAACACGCCGGCGATCAAATTTTTTAGTTCTTCTCTTCACTACACGGCTCACTCTTGTGTTCGCATGTGCGGTGGATTATTACTCAAGTTGTAATATATACCTACATCCAGACGGGAAAATAAGTCAATATTCACAAAGCGGGATAAACGCGCAAACCTCACGCAGCATTTATTATAGACTACTGTCGATAATTGATTTCATTTTGATCCCTCCAAGCGTTCCCGAGAATAAAGACCCGTCAGTCGGGAACGTGGACAACCGAGTGATATTATTAGGGATCCCACATCGAGTGTTGCGTGTTACAGAGGGGCTGTCGTGGGAGGCGCGGCAGCTCATCTACGACGTCATGCTGCAGCGCCTGAGCCCGGGCCAGCGCATGAACGTGCAGCGCCGTCTGGGCCGCGACGTGCTGGCGCGGGCCGCCGACCTGGTCCACGACCTGCCGCCAGGCCGCGCGCTGCCGGCCGCCACGCGGGCCGCCACGAGGGACGCCGCCACGCTGCTGTGCGGGCCGCGGATGAAGCTGCCCAGTACGACTTGTGTCACACATATCACACTCGCACCACACTCGCATCACGAGTATTCAACATCGATCTAACGAAAATTAACTTCTTTGCCCACACAAACAAGCTCGGGATGTTACTTTAAAAGAGTATTTTTAACCAGTTACAATATTACAGAACGTCCTGACAAGCAAGGCGAGGCGGACATAGAAGAGCTTCAAGAGAGAGTTACCGTTAACATGGTGTCACATGTAAGTTTATTCACTACAGAGTCTAGCTTTTGTATTAAAATTAATTTTTATACCATCCATTCCGACGCATTACCGTTCAGAATTCTT
Organism: Leptidea sinapis; assembly: GCF_905404315.1. Taxonomy (NCBI): domain Eukaryota; kingdom Metazoa; phylum Arthropoda; class Insecta; order Lepidoptera; family Pieridae; genus Leptidea; species Leptidea sinapis. The sequence goes on along the minus strand of NC_066288.1, from coordinate 1,688,132 downwards.
AAAACATAGGTACATTTTACCTTCATACCTATAAACGAATAGGGCTCGCTTGTTACTTCTTGGCGGCAGAAAAATCAACACGGTGTCTGGAACCATCTTCTTATACTAAAGAGCCTCCTGTACGTTTGCAGGCCATGAAGAAAACGGTTGCGGAGGAGCTGGTCCCCGCGGTCATGAGACTCCACGCGGCGCTGCGGGCGCGAGGCGAGCAGCCCGCTGACTACATGCTGCGGCTGGCCACCGACCTGTACAACGACTACCGCCACGAGGTGACCGACACACGCAGTACTGAGGCTGTCGTATCACAGATATACGGAAGGCAACCGACATGGGGCTACAAGTTGACGCAGTATATACAGATTACAGATATAAGTAAAGCATTTGATAGAGTAGACCACGTGTTACTTTTATCAAAACTCATTAAATGTGGTCTGTTCAGCTAAATTATGTCTTGGTTTATTGTTACTTGTCTGCCAGATATCAAAAAATCGAAGTATTTGGGCACCAATCGGATGCTTTCCAAGTGACATCAGCGAGTTCCTCAAGGCTCACACCTAGGTCCTATACTTTTATTTTTTCGCCGATGATTTAAAAAAAATCGATAATAATTAAGGACGATAATGGTTCCCTATTGCTGGAGGATTTAACAAATAATTTTCATTGGTCATCTGCAAATAACTTACCATTAAATATTGATAAATGTAAGTATTTAAAATTTACGAGGAAAAAGTCACCATTGGAAACTTAATATAGTATAAACGGAGTTGACCTCGGAAAAGTATGGTTTATTAAAGAATGGGCGTCATTAAAACAGAAAATTAAATATTAAAGACATCTTAAACTAATTGGGGATAATTCGTTTAGAATGCATGGCTTCATTTGGAGAAATTCTGAGAAATTCAGAAATACTTTTGCTTTAAAAACACTTCTGCTACGAAGCCATTTAGAATTGTTCAACTATGGAGTCCTCACTACAAGTGTGGTATGAATAGACTTGAGAAGATTAAAAAAACGTTCATGTTTTAATGTCTGCCCATCCAAACAAAATATATCAATTGCAATCACATAATGAACCCTGTTTCTTATCTGAATTTACAACTCTTTCGCGTAGACGTTGGAACTGAGATCAGTTTTTTCTTTTAAAAATAGCAATTTGATTGAATGTCCTCAATTACTGGAAAAAATTAACTTCAAGTATCCTAGTGCTCATGCAAGAGTAAATAACTTTGAATGTAGAGTTCCACAGTCCTTGGCCTCAGATATGCCGTCAACATAACGCACGGTTCAACGACGAGATGTTGATCTACATAACACATGTTTAATGAAGTTTAAAACAGTGTGTTTGGAGTATAAGATGGAGCACTAATATTAAAATACTTGTTGTATATGTAAATTTTATTATATATTTATTTTTCTAGGAATACTTTAAGCAATAGCGAAGTACATATTATAATATGCATATAATATAATTTATCCATAACATATTTTTATCTTCCTCTGTACCTAAGGTCACTAATCATGCTGTGTTTTCCCAGAATAGAGTATATGCGTGTAACTTATGTTTAGTTGACATATAATTTTTTCTTATCTTTATTATTATTTATTTTATTCTAAATAAGTTTTTTTTATTAAATTTGTGCTGAATAATAAATATTAAATATACAAAAGTGCAATATATAATACACGCGAAATATAAAACATCGAAAGGCAATGCTATTGGTTGAAGCGCAGCGTGATGTCAATGTCTAGATAAAAATAAGCAATGGTATGGTTTTTTTTATTATTCAATGATCTGTATAAAATAATTATAAATAATAATTTACACTGACTGAGAGTGGATTTGTTAAAACGCAATCAGATCTTCTAAAGATAGGTGCGTTTATGATGCTGGTTGATGATGTGTTTTTGTGTTCCGAACCCAGATTTTATTTCTTCTGAATTTAAAAGATTGAAAGTTGCAAGGCTCAATTCATACTTTCTCACATTAATTTCTAAAAATAAACAATATATAAATGCAGATAATATAATTAAATTGGAATTACCATATCCATTGTTTTTTTCTGTTATTAAAGATCATTAACATAATATGATTCTCCTTGAGATCAATGTTAAGATTCTGTTTTATGTTTTTGCATTTTTAAAGTAAAGACAATCAAACTATAAACTAAATTAATCAATTATTTTATAAATCACAAAATGTAATTAAATGTAATACATTTCACCAGAATTGTTACAAATTTGTTTACACAAGACAAGTGCTGACCCGACAATACCCCACGCCCGCTCATCGTATGAATTATCACTATATGCAATGAAATGTCATGGACTGAATTAGTTGTATTGCGAATTTATAGGCATTTGTAGGTAAAAAAAGGTTCTAAATAAGTAATCAACAACATATTATACAGCATGGAAACAGCTTATATGAAATAAATGTAGGTACATACTTGTAAGCATATTAGCTGACGATATGTCAAAAATTAACGAAATCCGTGCATTGGTTTTGTCAAACAGTTGGCTTTTCATTTCGAGCCAATTTAAACGTCCTGTAAGATTTGGGTAACTGGGTCAATGATTCAATGAACTTGAATATTTCAATATCATAAAGCGGCAATGCCGCCTTATGATGCCGTGCAAAAATTGAATAGCAGCACTAGAGATAGGGAGATAGCAAACAGCCTTGGGGCACTCCAGCGTTCACGGGCTTCGGGTTCGACCATATTCGATAATATGTCGCATTGTCGATCGTAAAAAATATTATTATTACCGTCCGGACCGTACTAAGCCCGGACACAAACCCCACACCGGACCCTATCCTATGGTCGGGCCGTAACAAATCCGACCATGTGTTAAAGGCTATAAAATACACGTGCCGGCGGTGTCTCTTTGACTGCGGCGCTATTCAAAGGCAAGGTCAACGTCATCCGGCGTAGGGAAGGACATCTTCTATCGATAATTAGCGTTCTTTATAGGGAGTTGTAATCGATAAACAATAAGCTGTTTAAGTCTATTTTGAAATTGTTCTGTAATGATTATTGTAAAAATACTACACCTACCTAGGTATTTAAAACTAAACAGCTTCAGATTTTTTTTTATAAATTATGAAGTAGTTTAGAGATAATGATTGTGAAAAAGGAAGAACTAAACAATAAAAATTTATTACTTTTTTGTAATTTGAAAGCAACCTATCAAAAATCGTACCAACTTGTTCGCTGCTCAGGAAATCACTCAGAAAACAGTAGTTTCGTAAGTATTGAACTTACAAAAGTGAACTATTTTTTTACAATGCTTATCCATCCATTCATTAATTTATTAATTGTTAAAAATATTAAAACATTCGAATAACACAAAACTACTAGTTTTTATTGTCTTGTTTAGGTTGTTGGTTAGTAATTGTAAATAAAGTATCGATAAACTAGAATTCTGGGGTATGCCCTATTTACGCCTATATTTATTTAAGTATTTGTAATTTTTTGATTCAGTTTAACGCGAGCTTTCGGAATGTGTGTCCGATGTCTGGAGTGTCCAAGCAAGTGACTTACGTAGCCCGCGATTGTTTCAAGTGATTGACTGTATTTATTAATAGAACTTTCTTAAAGTTCAAATGAAATGTTTAAATCAATTTTCATTTCTTCGCTAATAATTATGTCTTAATAGAGCTTGTTTACGAGATGAGAAGTAACACCCAATTATTAATTTTACTATACTTCTGTGGACCAGTAAGACTTGTATTTTCATGTATTTCAAAAATCAAATTTAAGTATTTTTAAAATTCATGCATATATATATATATATAGGTATATTATAATATAGTATATTGCATGCATAGTATATTGCATGTTCACTTTAGTTTGATGATGTATAAAATATAAATAAGTTACTATCCGTCGGTAAATCTAATTACATTTGAATGTCAAGTTTTCTTTTCTTTTTTGAGCTTTAATGAGACGAGAAACTCATTGCCACTCTTTTAAATCAACATTTACAGCTTTATACAAATCATTTCAGTTATAGTTATAATATATGTAAAGTGATGCAAAAAATATACTAAAGCCTTAATAAATAAATACATTCAAAGCTAGAATCTACAGACTATTGCTTGTTATATACTTGTGTCTGTAAACGCCTTAATTTACAATCGTGCCAGGAAACTTTCATTTATTCATTACTAGGTTTTACCCACGACTTTGTCCGTGTTAAATGCGATAGAATGATAAATTGACACCTCGGTAGATATGACATTGCACATATGTACGTACACCTTCAAAGTAGTTTCAGCGATTCCTCTGGTGTTGCACGTTATGGCTAGCGTGTGGAGTACTATAATATGCACCTTTTTTATCAGATTGAGGAGCTTATCGAGAACGATGAAGACTTAATGGAGCGCGTGCGTCAGTTTCAAGAAACTCACGGATTGGAGCCCATCACCGTGAACGCTCGTAACCTGGTCACCTCCAATGTGCCACCCGACCCCGAGACACCCCGGGCACCGAGGAAGCGCGTCAACAGATCCGATCAAAACAAATCTCCGCGGAAACGCATCCTCAGAGTATGAAGTACTTAACAAAAAAGAAGACCAGGGTCGATCATGATTAAACCAAAGAAAAAAATAATAAGAGAATATAACAGAAATTAAATGAAAAATAAATTACGGGCGATCTGAGGTCGGGAAGTGGAAAAAAGATTGAAACTACAAGTCCTATAGAAAAAAGTTAAGCTATTTATAAATGTAAAAAGTATAATTTAAGTATATTTTTCTAAATAAATATATAATGATTCAGTGTAATATTACTGAAAATTAAGTAAAAAAAGTTATTTTGTAAAAGATAAAATTAAAAAACTAAAAATAACTTTTTAGTTTTTTAATTTTATTTGAATTCTTCACATAAATTTTGAGGTTATATGAAAAAAGTGTAAAATCACCAACTTAGCTATTTCACTTTTTCCATAGGACTTGTAGTTTCACCGCAAGATAAACCATTTTTTACCCCTTTCCACTTCCCGACCTTAGATCGCCCATAATTTATTTTTGTTATATTCACTTCCTTTTCCAATAAGTTGCATCATACTATTATTTTTTTCACTTTTTATTATTATCAAAGTCTTCTCGGCTAAATAGGGTATTGGACGATATCAACTATTTCGATCAATCTGTTGACATATAGGTTAGGTAACATAAATAGTATGATTTTTTTTAAATCTTGTTTTTGACATTGAGAAATTTTGACAAATGGAAACTTTATTGTGACAGTTTCATATTTTTTTATTCAATGACATGTGACGTAACAATATTATAACATACTTAATATGTCGTCGAGGTAAATCTGGTACATAGAAAAAAATTAATTAATCTCAGGTATAGTCAAATACCCTGTTATTTATTATATAAGTACAGACGAGTCAGTGCAATGTAATCGTATCGCATTACGTAAGCTGTAAGCCGTGTTGTGATACTAAACGACAGATTATATTGCAACTGTTGTGGGTAGATCATTATTCAACACAGTCTGCCATTTCCGTCATTTATTCTCAAAATAATAATATTGATGTGTTAGGTTAACCATGAAGTCTAGTTTTAATATAGATATAAAAATGAATTATAATTTGGCAACAGCGGCTGCTAGTTTAACTATAAACATTAATAATAAATAAAGAATACATTTTATGCGGGACATCTAAATTTCGCCGTATGATTGCTGTGAATTGTTTCCTTTCTCAGGTCTCGGTAGCAGGGTGTACATCTGATTGTTAAAATTATTTTTGATTGTTTAATAAATGTCTTTATATTGTACATACTGTTTTATTTTATTTCTATTTTACTCATGATTAGCAATCTTTTTGAAACAGCCAAAAAGGTTGCATTTTTCTCTTCTGTACTATATTGAATGTAATAGCCACTGTCAAATTATATTTGGTAAATAATAACTTAAAAAAAAATAAGAACAAATTTAATAAAAACATCCAAGAATATATAAATATTGATATTACATATTATTATGTCTGAATTACTAATAAATAACATAACATTTAAACATCATTGCTTAGTTGTAACTTAGTGTCTAAATCATCTTCACTTTCTATAGTGATATTTTTACTAAAAGAATTCTTAAGTAGGATATTAATAGCGGCTTCCTCTGAAACAAATCAAAATAATAATAATTTAGAAATGCCATAACATCAGACCTAGCTCAATATTCTGCCAGCGACTATTATTAAATTAAATAAAACCACATTTTATATTTCATCAATTGAGTTCTAAAGTTAGGTACTTTCACCCAAGCGTAAAAAAATTAGTACCATCTTTTGGAGTTTACTCCTTAAGAATCGATTTTCATATAAGGCGCCCGCCCGGTTTGAGAAAAATATGGACAGTACAATCTACTCATCAAATCGGATAGTAACTTTTTTTTTTCTCATTTAAATAAAAACAGACTGTGTCGGCTTACAAATAAGGCAACAATTAGAATTGTATTTTCCTGTCGGCCACCTAGCGTTACATTTTAATTATTACAAATTATTTTATTTTGCAAGAGATGTTGTGGCTAATGTACGTTAATTTCCTCAACTTTATTTAGATGGCGTTGAACCACAGACATCTAAGTTCAAATTAAAAACAATACTAGATTATTGACCATAAGAAAAATCACTATTAACTATGAAGTTAAATATAGTCATTTAGAGCATTTATTAATAGCATTGTTAATATTATTTTCTGGTGAACAATTAATATTAATTGTTATAACAGCGGCGTTGCTGGTCTTTTTTGATACGTGAACGCGTTTTTTTGAAGTGGGTAACTTCCTGGAAACACTGTACAAGGAAGCTCATTCTATAGTTTGGTTGTATGTCGAAGAAGTTTTCTTGAAATCCACACTGTAGAAGAACACCAGACATCCAGATTGTGAAGATGATATATGATGTGTTTATGATTACGGTGGCAAGAATCTGGGAACACAGCTCGTCGGAACACACCCCGTGATAAATGCTGTAGAAGATACAATGAAGCGTCGCCAAGCGATCGAAGGGCTAACATCGTGCTGGATCGCGATTGGAGACTGCGGTCAAATGGCACAAGCTAGTACTGCGGGGCACCAGACCAGCGATGACAGCAACACTCAATATGTGGCTGGACCTGTGCTTTATACAGCCTTTATATGTAGGTCGGCCTGAAGTATTGCCTCAATACTGGGTTTGAGTTTGTTTATATATTTTCGTATGGAGGACAATAGTACATCTTGTTTTCAATCTTTCTTTCACTTAGAGCCAAACTTTAAATACTTTTTATTCTAGGTCGATACTACTTGGGGCCCTAAGGAAAACACGTACACTCACCTAAAAGGCCGGAAACGTGTGATTTCTCCATTTTTTCCAAGAGAATATGAGTAACGGTGTGCACTTACAATGAAATGATCAGTTTTTCCATTACATAAAAATGGCATTGCTCATCTGTCCTTATAAAAGATTTAAAAAAAGAGAAATTTGTATTTCAATTCGTTATAACAATCAATTATGAAAGCTGGTCCCTGCACCACCATGATTAAGATTAATATGTAGGTATGGTATTATAATGTAATTCTTACCTGTCACTTGAAGTGCTAAAAGTTGATGGACGATATGTCGAGCTGTCGTTTTGAATAAATCTCTGTTACTTATTCTCTTCTTTTTGTAATACGGCATTAATAATTTCACAACTAAACCAGCTACATCCACTTTCTCTCTCTTATCCTTTTTAATAACTTTTCCATGTTTATGATGTTTCGAAGCTTTTGAACTATGCTTATGTTCTCTAACAGCCTTCTCTTTCAAGTGTTCTTTGGCTAATTTATCTTTAAGCATTTTCGGACTAAGATCTTTTTTTGGACTCTGCTTGACAGAAGACACCTTTGGTGAAATAGGATTACTATTGCTAGTATTCTTTATACTTTCTAAATTATTTACGTCTGTCTGATTATTGGGTCTGTCGGGTTCGGGACAAGATTTAATTTCTGAAAACTGTTGTAATTCTTTTAGCACTTTATCTGCTTCTTCACTTAATTTATCTTTGTTTATAGAAGTTTTACATAACGGGTCACGTGATTTTTTAAGTATATTATGACACGCATTATCATCATAATCGAGGATCTTTCCATCTTTACTATTTTTTATTAAACTATTGCTGTCGTCGTGAATTTTAACATCAGTTGTATTACTTACAGAAAATGTTTCATCAAGGTCACCTGAGCTCTCGACGGCATTATTTTCATCTATCATTAGTTCTCTTTCTGAGTCAGATCCACTTAATGATCTTTTTCGTTCATTTTTAACTTTCTCATTTTTGTTGAATATCTGTAGGTTTATATTTTCCTCACTCTCTGCTTTTTCTTTTTTGTGTAATCTGTAATCTTTGTACGATCTGTCATCTTTATGGGATGTAACTTTTTTAGGAGATCTGTTATCTTTGTTTGATTTTTCGTCTTTAGATGATCTATCACTATTATGTGATCTATCAGCTTTATGTGATCTTTCGCCTTTGGGATATTTATCGCCCTTTTTTGCCCTATCTTTGTGTGATCTTTCGTCTTTTTGTATTCCATCGCCTTTATTATATTTATTTTCTTTGTGTGATCTTTCGTCTTTGTGTACTGCATCGTATTTTTTATATTTATCGTCCTTGTGAGATTTATCTTCTTCATTGTGCGGTCTACCATCTTTGCATGATTTAGTGTCTTTGTGAATGTTTTCACTTTTGTGAGTCTTTTCATCTTTGAGGATTTTTTTATCTTTGTGCTTTTCATTTTTCTGTGATTGTGATGACTGGATTTCTTCCGGCAACTCTCGGTCCTGTTTATGCATTTCTAAAGATTTTTCTTTACAAGATTTTACTCTTTTATCTTTATGTGTCTCGAAGTCACTCTCATCAGACGATTCACCAAATAAATCTTTGATTTTTCTTTTCGCCGGAGTTTTTGGTAATGCCATGTTTTTATCATGTAATTTAATCGAATTATCATTCATATTTTCCTTTGTTTTGTTTGTAGATGGTATACCTTGTAATGTTATATTAATAACAAATGTTTTAGTATGTTTTTTCAAGGCAGCATCGTTAGAAGATGATTCTTCTAGTTTCAAAGTTTCATCATAATCATTATCTTGTGAATCATTGAGTTCTTCAAGTTTAAGAGTTGATTCCATAGGATCTGGTTTAACATGTTCGTCAATTACAAGTCCACACTCGTCGCCACTTTCATCTGAATAATTTGAAAATGCATCTGAAGCCTCTTGTGATGAAACTGGAGTAAAGAATGTTTTTAATTTTGTTTGGGTAAGAGGGTCTTTTTTAAACGAATTTGCTTTTCTTTTCGTTTCTTTATCTGCTTTTGATAATTCCCTTGCTTCGTTTTTTATTTCAATTTTACCTAAAAATAATAAAAAAAAAACATGAAAAACCATCATCTCATTCTCATGTGATTTACGAGTGCGTTGATTGAGTTTATGTTTAAAATAATAAATTCATTAAATGCAACGATTACAAATGTAATGGTTGTTACATGTATCTACTAAGAAAAGCAAATTTTACTTAAGGCTCAAGCTGACGGTTGGTGTCTGATACAAAATAAGTTTACTTTATTTGAGTTGCAACTCATTTTCAATTATTACTTCACTGCCATTCACCTAATGAAGAACTTAAAGGACAACTAATTTCTGTATATTATAGTAAAATAAAAAGATATGATTTTTTTTAGCTTTAATTCTTTGTACATGGGATTTTTAAACTATTACTATTACAAAATGTGAAAATTCTATATTAAATCTGACACCACAAAACTATGATTGATTGCATAAGCAAAATATTATTAGCCAAATTTATTAAAGCTTCAAAATACATGCATATTATAATTACCACTTTCCAACTGAGCTGCTGTTACAAAACTACGGTCTTTCTGAGATTCTTCGCGTCGTTTCTTTTCAAAATCTTTCACGAATTCACCAAGAGTTTCGTGTTTTTTTGGTTCATAATTTTTAAGCGCCGGATAGAGACTTTCACTGCACCCTTTTATGGCAGATATCTGAATAATGGAAATATATTTGTATAGATTGACCTATATAGATATTATACGAATTGAAATGATGCAAGCGTTGTGAAAGGTACACATAGGCTGATGTACTGAAAGGGAACAAGGTAACAGTGGTGTCCAAAAACTTTCTGGCACATACAAAAAAAAATGTGAAATGGTTATTATAAATACGCGGTAATACGTGGGTACACCATGTCGTATCGTCCTGGAAGTCTGGTGTTGGAAGAGACTGTTTGCTTAAGATTTACCTACCACCAGCGACACGTACGCTCATTTATCATACCTATCCTACAAATATGATGCCTAATAGTTAAAAATGTTAAATTTTTATAAGGATGTTCTAACATACCAGTTTTGTTAACGCACGCCTGTATAGACTGATGACTGTGCTGTTAGAGAACGCCTCGTATTCAAGCTCGACCGCGCACTGTTCGATGTCCCTCCTACTCAACGCTCGCGTCGGTTCCTCAATCCCTTTCATGTTCGTCATATTATTGTTGAGAGCATCCGTCAGCAATGACAAGTAGCTCTCGCGGCATGCTACTGTTAGACCATTCACCTGTGATGAAACGTACAATATGTTATTTATTTATGAATCCAATTTAGGGATTTTAAGGGACACACTCCCACGAATGTTTAGTCAAGCAGCTTTAAACTTAATTGCTAATGAAACTTATAATTACAGTAAGTATTGTCCACTCGACTGTACCATTGAACAACGAACTTTCTACCTAACCTTTTAAAACTCAAATGGAGTACGCACGTCGTTCTATGCCCGCCTCCCACTTACTGGCTGCGGTTGGCGGTGGTTGTTGCCGCATGGAGAAGGCAACCATATATATAGAGATACCACCAATAGCACGAATAACCTGCCACCACCTCTTCGCAATATGCACTCAGGGATATATTTAAAAATAACTATAAAAAGCTTCTATTGCAGGAATAAAAACTAAATTAAATTCCTTTGATTTTATTGAGGGCGGGTAATTGTAATGGGCAGGGCTTATCAATTACCATCCGCTAAACGCCCAGAACGCCTTCAATGATAAATTTAGTCAAAAATGGATATCTTAGTCCGACCTCGTATTAATAATATGTAGGTAGGTATTTCATTCCCGGGCCGGGCAAAATAGGGCTTCAAAAGATACATAATAGCTTTAAGGGTAAATGTATACACTTTTATAATAATGTTCCAGCCACTGTTCAGGCATTATCTATACATAAATTTAAATGTTTTATTAATAAAATGGCTCTGTCGTAAATCCTACTACTCCACAGCTGAATATCTAAGTGATCGGACAGCCTGGGACTAGATTACGATTGCTTTATAGCGATAGAAATGACTGTACAATATTATGTGTGTACATGTTTATTGAAAAGAGACTCCATAAAGTCAGTAATTCTTTTAGGTGTCAGTGTGTTCGCTTCCATAATAAACTCCCCGAACATATACCAAATATGTCTATAAACAAATTCAAAGCCTTCACAAAAAGTAAATTAAGCAGCAAAGGCTATTACAATATCCAAGATTATTTAAATGATAAAGCAGCCTGGAATTGAATTGCTCTACTTAAGTGAGATTTGTTTTATGTGATTTTAATTGTTTGATGTTATTTATATTACTTATTTGATTTGTTTGATTTTAATTTTATCCGTTTTATATTATTTATTTATTATTATGAAATTTAGTGTATGACTGAACTTAAGCCATTGTAAATCAATGCTATGAGTTCAATAAACGTTTTGATTTTGATTTTGAAAGGACAGTCAGAAATGAAAATAATAGAGTCGCTCTTTTTAACCGACTTCAAAAACGGAGGTGGGTCACAAATCATCGGTATGTTTTTTTTTATGTTTCGTTACCTCAGAACTTCCGACTGGAAGAACCGATTTTGATAATTCTTCTTTTATTTTAAAGCTGGTGCTTTTTGTGGGAATGGGACCACCATTGCAATTTGGTTCAGATCTGATAATGGTAACCATGAGAAAACCATAAAAGTCTTATCTTTGCTAAAAGTATGTACGCGACAAATTTACGAAAAGCTCAATATTGCGCCAACCGATTTCAATAAAAATTTTTATTGGAAAGAATATACTTCAAAAGTAGTATGATGAGAGTTTGATTAGGTTCTGATTATGGGATCCATGGCAAAGTAACGGAATTCTTCATTTCTTAGGAGCAAATTAACGATACCAGGCCGAATCTTTTATATGCTATCTGGATATTTGAGTCACCTAACGTCACGTCGTTATAGTCAAGTAAATGTCGTGGTCAAATATCAATAGAATCAATGGAACTCCTCAACGACTTACGTTAAGGGTGCGATCTATGGCAGAATTTCTAAATGTCTTTACAAAATTGCAATGCGTTTACGTTCATTGCTGCATTGCTAAATTTAGTAGATCTACACACATTTAGACAAATTATTAGTTATACTGTAGTTCAGATTAATAATCTAAAAATAAAAAAAATACATCAAAATTATTAAAATTAAAGTTTTTTTAAAGGCTTAGTGAACTATGATTAGCAATATTTTAATTTGTGCGAATGTAAACGGCTTACAAGAACGTGTATATGGGCGCAAATTGCCACCTACCACCACATATAGTTGGCAACTATTGATATTTCAACCCTGGCGTAACGCCGACATGAACAATTACATACTAGTGCTATTTACACGCTATCATGGAAGTATCGATTACCTAGTGTTAATTGATACATATTTACATCGCGAACATGTAAAAGCTAATATTTTTCAACTTTCACGTACACGAGCTAATGAAAGAGAATTGGCGCGAGTTACTAGCAAGAGTGAGATGTACAAACAAAAATATTTACATTTCATCACTAAAAGATTTGAGTTTTATGGATTTAACCACATCTAAAATTTGACAAAAGCTGTCATACAAATATGTTGATGTCCGCTTAGACTACATATACCAAAAAGATACCCTGGAAAAGATTTCCAAGTCTAAAAGACAAATTTTATTTAATTCAATAACCAGTTTAAGTTATTATATTATGAAAATAAAAATATTATATTTGAGTTTAATTTTCTCTCATTAAAGTTTACCTTAACTTATTAAATCCAAATCACTTTGAATAAATAAACACAATTCAGTAAATAAACTTACAAAACTTTCCCCTTTATAACATGAGTGTGATTTTTGATAAAAACCTCCGACTGAACAGATCTTGATCGGAAAATAGGGACGGACTGACGTACGTAAAACTTATAGCAACCCTCTTTTTCGTCTGGTTTAAAAAAAATATCTAACCTACTCCACTGATGTCACTGTCCACATCGCGTTCTAAAATCAATATACGCAGCTGAAACTGAAATAATGCTTACATTGCTGCCTATTGACCAATAATATTTTAAACAACTGAAATAAACGCAGAAATGTATAGACATAGCAGTCTAAGGTTATTATGGTCTCATTTGTGGCATGTGCCATATAACGACTTAGATTTTGTATGAGATGCACTGTCTATATGTATAGAACGTCATTGCTCCTAATACATAAACACAAGCCACCTGCATGCCTATATATTGTTCGCTCTAGTGTGCTCATTCACGCAGTATAGATATAAATAATAATAAAATAAATAAATTTCGTTTATTTCAAAGATTACATATACATTTTTTAGTGGTTGAGACTTCCCAGTAAGTTGTCTTAGGACACTTGTATTGGGAATATCATATAAGATATAGTATAGAACGTAGATCGCTGTTTCCGGCAATTGTTTTGAAATAATGTTTGTGTACATAATAAAGTATTAAACTATTATTTTTTATGTAAAACCTGTAATCGACATACTTTTTACTAGATTCCTTGCGAATTATGTCGTAATTATACGTAACATGGACACAAGTCAGTGAAACTGTATTATTAAATTTTATTTTTGTTTCCTCCTCCTCGCCAAATTTCCTCACTTTCTTATATGATTAAGCACAATGTGTGTTGTGAAAGCATCAACTTTCATGGATTCTGTTAATAATTGTACAGCAATAGCAGTAATACAAAGAAACTCACTTTGGTTCCAGTACTGTCAGCAGCTTTACACTTGGAGTACTTGGCTGATTGAGAGTCGTTGTCCTTCAGTCTCTCCGACTCGATACTCCTCTTTCTATTAGCGAACTCCTTCATGATAAGCGACCTCGTCTCTTGAGCCACTCGACGACGCTCGTTCTCCCCATCGGACTCGTCGCCACCGTCGCCGTAATATGATTCTATTTCTCTGAAATATAAAAAGATTTAAATATATAAGATCAACAAATGTTTGTAGCGTCGATAGCGTAGAAAAAGTAAGTACGTCAGTTGCTTATTAACGATTTTAATTACTAGAGTTTACTGAGAGCGGCAACAGATAATAAAAAGCCAGCTTAAACGAGGAACCATCATCAATTCTCCTCTTGATCCTCTGTTATTCCTGAGGTGTTGCTCGAGAAGGATTAATATAGAACATGACAATATGTGGTACTGATCAATATATTATACTATAATTTTCATTTTCATAATTTCTTAACCTAATCACTGAGTCGGATTTTGTCGCAGTATTGCGTGTGGGTTTTTCTTTCTTTAATTTATGTGTGCGGAACCCTCATTCAACTTATAATATGAAAGTAAATAACAGGACCTCATTGACAGTGTTAAAATGCCGTAAAAAACAGTCCAGCCGTAACAAACAGAATTAAATAATTTAAATTTTAACGAATAACTTTTATTTTATCAATTTATTAAACACTTAATAAATATCTTGTAAATATTCGAGTAATTTTGAGATGTACGAATGTGATTATTATTTTACTGCACATTAGTTAATAGCCCAAAAAACAGTGCCGTCTAGGTATGTCTAAAAATCAATTTTATGGCGAAAAAACATGGAATTTCAAATATTTTTTGCCAATCATAAGTTTAGGATTCAAGGATGTTTCGACTCTCTAAGCTTACTAAGCTTAGAGAGTCGAAACACAATTGACTAAACTTAACTGGATACAATAAATTCGCAAAGTTTCCTAGAAATCTTCATTTTTAGAGAGATATTTCTAAGGGAAAAACTATCTCATTCCCTTGATATTTAACATTTTTCAATGAAATTTCGTCTATATGTTCCTTAATAAATACTCCACATGATTACGATTTAATTTTTTTGCGACAGAGTATTTATTTTGTAACAAAAATGACATTTATGAAAAACGTCCAGTGAACTTGCGCGCGGGCCGGCCATTACACGGCTCTCGCCTTCCATTAGTCGGCCGCAGCGCCTCGTCGACAGTAACCATGTACAACTTTGTTGCGCTGCCGCCAACGAAAACCATATTGAATAAGAGATATAGCATCAATGACTTTATAAATATGAATGAAGACTCTATAAATGTAAATAAATATGTGGTATTTTGCGATATTTTATTAGCGATTGTTAAAAATATACTACTTAATTACTTTAATCCTAAAAACATGAAGCAGAGTTTTTTGGTAACAGGGCCATCTTGCCACCCATACGTAGCGCCCGTTCACGAATATGACGCATGGGCCAGCCATCAAATTCAAATATTTTTATTCAAAATAGGATTTGAAAACACTAATTGAAAATAAAATAAAAACTACCACCCATTCCAAAATGAATGCATCACACCTGAGAAGAATGGCCGCTACAAACTCAGCAGGCTTCTTTTTTCATCAAAAAAATATATTTACAAAGTAATATTGTACAATTAAACTTATTATTTAATAGCCTGAGAGCGAACACTCCTTTCCCAATGTGTGGTATCATTAAGAAATTCATTTATGTTATAGTTAACCATTACCACACAAACGTTTTTTAACAATACTTTTGAATAACGTAATACTTTTGTTTTGAAAATTTTCTGGAATCTTGTTGTAAAAGCATATATATCGCCCCACAAAAGACTTACTAACTCGACTTAGCCGAGTAGTAGGCCTTATAAGCTTATATCTGTTCCTGGTGTTAGCATTATGTTTATGACAGTTTCTAGAAAATTCACTTATGTGCCTATGAACATACATTACATTATCAAGAATATATTTAGTACATAGGTTGCACTAAAAGTATCGGGAATGGAATATTTCCACTGTTCCTGTCATATTAAAATCTTTTTAATTGAAATCTCCTTGGTTTTAAAAATCAAATACCATTTATTTATTTAAAAAAAGATTCTCGGTCTTGTCACATGGTCTTTTCAAACTTGTTTAGTCGTTGAGAAAATGGAATTGACGCGAGAAAATTTTAGAGCGATGATTTATTATCACTTTCGAAGTGGTTTAACACAAAAACAGTGTGTTGACCGGATGATTTCTGCCCCATCCAAAACCACAATTTATCGCCGGTTTGCTGAATTTCAACGTGGACGTGTCAAGCTCAGTGATGATCGCCGTCAAGGTCGTCCAAAAACTGCAGTCACCAAAGAAAACGTTGATGCTGTGCGTAAGCTGATTGAGGAAGATCGACATGTGACATACCGCGAAATTCAGGCAACTTTAGACATTGGCATGAGTCAAATACAAATAATCTTGCATGAACAATTAGGTGTAAAAAAGTTGTATTCCCGATGGATACCGCATTTGCTCTGTGAAGAGCAAAAAGCGGCTCGCGTTACTTGGTGCGTCAGAACTCTCGAAAGATTCCACGCAGGATCCTCAAATGCTGTATACAACATCGTATCAGGTGACGAATCCTGGATATACGCGTAAGAACCCGAAACAAAAAACCAGTCACGAGTTTGGGTGTTCGAAAATGAGTTAAAGCCAACAAAAATTGTTCGTTCACGGAGTGTTGCAAAAAAAATGGTGGCTACGTTTGTCTCCAAAACCGGCCATGTTGCGACTATTCTCTTGAGGTACAAAGAACAGTTAATGCAGAATGGTATGCTAGCATTTGTTTGCCACAGGTCGTTTCTGAACTCCGTAAAGAGAACTGCAACCGCCGCATCATCCTACATCACGACAATGCGAGTTCTTACACCGCGCACAGGGCAAAAGAGTTTTTAGAGCAAGAAAACATAAAATTATTAGACCATCCGCCGTACAGCCCCGACCTAAGCCCTAATGATTTCTATACTTTCCCTAAAATAAAGAATAAATTGCGTGGTCAGAGATTTTCATCACCTGAAGAAGCTGTGGACGCCTACAAAACGGCCATTATGGAGACCCCAACTTTCGAATGGAATGGTGCTTCAATGATTGGTTCCATCGTATGGAAAAATGTGTCAAATTTCGCGGAGAATACTTCGAAAAGTAATAAATACATTTTTAAATAGTTATGTTGTGTCACTTCCGTGATTCCCGAAATTTTCAGTGCCGCCCTCTTAGCAACAGTCCAGATGTTAATTTCTTTGAAAATTCAAAGAAATTAACATGAAAACCCTCAATGATTTTTAGGACCTATGTTATAAATAGCGCGAATAGCTCTCTTCTGCAGCACAAATATTGTATTAATTTCGGTAGCGTTGCCCCATAGCAATCTACTATAGGACATAATACTATGGAAATAACTAAAGTATACTAGTCGCGTCGTAATTATGTCAGTTAATTGTCTAATTTTTAAACCGCGTATGCTGCAGAACTAAGTGTGTTCGCCAATCCTTCAATATGGGGCCCCATTGTAATTTTGAATCTCGAGTAATGCCAAGAAATATAGCAGATTTCACCGGTTTTATTACCTCTCCGTTTAACAAAACACTTGCATCTACATTTTTGACATTTGGTTCGGTAAATTTTATATATTTAGCTTTCTTGCTATTTAACAATAGGTTATTAACGCGTTCACTTCGTCATACATAGCTTGTTTTTTTTTCACTTTGAAAATCAGCGAAGTGTCGTTCGCAAACAATAGTACCGTATGTTTTTTCTCTATAAGATTAGGAAGATCATTTGTATAGATAAGGAAGAGGAACGGTCCGAGAATAGACCCTTGTCGTCGTCATCGCCTCCCTCGACCATAGGTTCCCCACGTGGCCGCCACGTATTTCAATTAGTGGACTCACCTCTTCTGCCCGTCCCTGCCCTGGCCGTACAGGTCGGAGGAGTCGTCGTGCGACACGAAGCCGGCCCGCTGCAGCGTGGCGCTCATCGCTCGCCGCATGTGCTGCTCCAGCGCGCGCCGCACGCCGCGCGAGTCGGCGCACGCGTCGCAGCGGCCGCCGCACTTGGGCGCTTCCTCGCCGAAGTACTCCGCGAACGTTTTGTGCCGACATCTGGTGTCGAATTAAATAAACGTTATTTTTCTCAAACATGCATGGAAATATTGTCATTATTTTCGAAGTATCGAATTTTCGGACAAAGAAAATCAAATCCATTGCATAAGCGTTTTTTGAATTTGGAACATTACAACGCTCCTACTATGTTGTATGAAACGGCGTGCTGGGGTTATTAAATACTCTTTGATCGGATCTCTTTTGTCATTCATGGCATACCATAGTCTCTTTGCTTAGTACAAATTGCGTTTACGTGGCTGAATAGCCATAAATGCGCTCACCTGTCGGCACAGATGGTAAAAAAAAATGGCGGCAAATCTGAATATTCGTCCTAATTTGTTATTTACAGACCTACTTGTTAAATATAAATTTAAGTCCCAATGGTTCAGAGAGTGAAATGGAGATTGATTGTACTCCACCAGATTTAAGATCAGAACCCAAATTGGCAATGGAAAACCTGCTTCCAGCAAAGTCAAAGGTAAATTAAATTTATCTACACCCATGCTTTAAATCCTCTATTAAAGATTCTGAAACAGTTAGCTTATTACCAACATTAAAACACCCAATATTCCAATAACCATTACATCATCCAAACGAGTATTGTAATGTTTTACTGAATTTCATAACAACACTCCTATGTTTTTTTTTTCTATCCCTTCATGCATAGAGTTTCAACAGACAGCCACATTCTTATTGTTCGATGGGTGGTATCTGTATGAATTTCAAAAAAAGAACATGTTCGTATACGCGCGTTCCTCACTACTAGAACGTCGCGCCGTAAAAAAAAGTAGGTTATTCGAATCCCCGCCATTTTTCTTCGATATTTTTATTGTTTTGTTTACAAAAAATGAGCGATTCATTTTAAACGCTGAATATGAATTTTAATTATTGCACTATACAAAATGTAAATTACTACTAAAATAAATAATTGTTTCATTAATACTTAGTTTATTTGTATATAATCAGTAATGAATGATATTAGGTTACTACTAGGACTGATGTTATAATGTTAGCAGTAAGCTAACTGTTCCAGAATCTTTTAGAGGATTCATATTCTGAGTGTAGATAAAGTCTTGTATTCTGTTGATAATTAGGTATTAAAACACTCATGTGATACTACCCACATTCGTGTTTTAATACCCCTTATTACACAACAGTTGCTTAAATAACTATTAATGTATAATATAAAAAGTGTGTTTTATTTCCCTGCATTCTTTTGAGAAAAGCACTATATATGCCTCGGCGGGAATTGGAAATATTTTGTGAAGTCCTCGCCTACGGCTCGGCCTTCAAACTCATACTCGAACCGCAATTGCCTATTTCCCGGCCTTTGCAATAATGTACTATTATTCCTAAAACCAGAAAAGATCAATCATCACCAAATCGCGTGTGTATTTTAGATTCTTAAAACGCCGTATAGCTAACTGGTCACACGCCGGACGACTTCAAGTATTGAGTACTTTATGGTGATATAGATAAAACTACTTGAATTAAAATCAACTAATTGTTGATCGAGTGGTATACCACTAGTAATATAATTCATAAGTTTCATTATTAAGTACTTGTATCGAAAGATGTGGAATTACAACACCTTCAACATCACACTTATTCATAAACTTCACATTATATTCAGATTCAATAGTCAATGCAATTATATTATATTTTATTTTAACTTTTAATTACTCACGAGTGTCATGCTGGTGTCCAGCAATCCCCATCCGACATTATGCCAAGAAAGGAAGCTCTTAAAACTATTTGTGAGGTAGATATAGGTGCGACAGGTTATGATTGCTCCGTTAAATTATATTATAAATTAATATGCTCGCGTATCAAATCCGTTTTAACATCAAAATCTATCATGTTTGTTCATTTACACATTTCTATTTAGAATGTATATCTTGTTTGAACATGATACACTGCACTCTACTTACTTGACGTCTTCGCAGTATTTCACCATTATTTCAAAACTCTTATAAGCATTCTTGCATCTCTGCTTTTGCTCTGGAGTTTTTGCTCGAGCTATCTCAGATTTGAGTAGAAAGTCGACAGCGTTTCGCTCGCTGCGACAGTAGTAAACGCGACAGAATGAGGGCTTTCCATCACGCCCTGCTCTGCCAGATTCCTAAAAACATGTCAATTCATATAATTTATCCTGTAAATGACTTCACAGTTAAGAATTATAAAAAACATATAAAGTGACTGTCAGTTATTAACAAGATTTTGTAATAGCACTGCTCAAATCACAGTTTAATATATTTCAGTATTAAAAGTGGCACAGTTAAAGTGACTCACGCACAATCCGTGACTTAACCGTGAATACCTTCTTTTCGAAAACGTTTTACAATATTTTTTATTAAAAATGTTCAGTAAAAGTCCAATTTTTTTTAACAAATATTAATATGATGTATCATTAAATCATTATTGCTAGGCTGTATCCGTAATATCCAATCAAATTGTTATTTGTAAACAACGTTATAATAAATAAATACTTGATAGTACGCAGCAACATTCTGCGGCAAGCCCCAGTGCACGACGGCTCTAACTGTGGCCTTGTCTACTCCCATACCAAACGACACGGTGGCACAGACACAGGGGAACTCTCCGTTGAACCATTGCTCTTGCACCAACACTCTCTCTGATCCTTTCAATCCTGAATAGAATAACATCAATATGTTGTATTAACATGAATAACCATTTATTTTAAGGCTATTAAGCACAAACTTAGGCAAAATAAATAATCCTAACTTTGCAGAATAATTAATACAAGTAGTAAATAAATGTATGTATTTGAATTTGTTGTGTCCATGTTATTTGGGTAAATTAATATTAATAATTTAACTAGTTGACGTTATACTTCCATTTCTTTGGATTTGAAAAATTATCATAGCAAGTATCCCTAAATTTAGGACGTCTCGCCTGTGTCCCCCACGGTAGAACTCAAAACAAGAATTATAAACGCAGCTAATGAGATGCGAAATAATAATTTCAAGCAAGAACTTTTATTAGGCTAAAGTATAAAATGTCTTAATTATTACTTGTCCATCCGATACAAAAAAAGAGACAGTTCGGATCCGGCAAACTACAGGCCTTTAGCCATTACCTCCCTGCTCTACTCAATCATGGCGAGCATAATTAACCGCCAGCTCTTGGTATATCTACAGGGTCACCAGTTGATCAACAACCCACAGAACGCTATTTACAATTTGTGAAGTGTCGTGCGAAGGTGGAATTCGGCGGCAGAAATCAAGTCAAATAGCTTTTCGGAACACTTCCCGTGATAAATGCGATAGAAGACACACAATGAAGCGACGTCTCTACGCAACGCCAAGTGATCCAGCCGTTCACAGAGCACTGGGTCCCCGACAATTCGAACTGCTCTGCGTTGCACGCGGTCAAATGGATCGAGCTGATACTGGGGTGCGCCAGACCAGAGATAACAGCAATACTCCATATGTGGCCGGACCTGCGCTTTGTACAGCGCTAGAATGTGGGCCGGCTTGAAGTATTGTCGTGCTCTATTTATGACGCCCAGTTTCTTCGAAGCCAATTTGGCTTTGCTGTCCAGATGGCCGCGGAATTGGCAATCGCTCGCGATATCGAGACCCAGTATTTCGATACTAGGCGAGGCTTTAAGGGAAGTGTTGCCGAAGAGCGGTGATACGGCAAATGGGGTTTTTTTTCGTGGTAAACGCGCAAACTTGAGTCTTCTGGGGGTTAAATTGGACAAGGTTGGCAAAGCTCTGCGTTGCACGTGGTCAAATGGTTACTGTTTACACCACTTTGCTCGCATAGTTGAGTCTCTTGGAACTAGAAAAAATACTTTATCAAGTGCACTTTTCGAAGTATTTTTACTAGGCATCAGAAAATACTTAAGTATAAGCAAATTTTTGCGTTCGACAATTATTTTATAAATCACAAAATATAATTAAATTTAATACGTTTCACCAGAATTATTATAAATTTGTTAATAGAATACCCCGCACCCGCTCATTGTATGAACTATCATATAGTAATGAAATGTCATTGAGCGAATTAGTTGTATTACGAATATATAGGCATTTCGAAGTCCATAAAATATGGGATCCGGAAATATATAAAATATCACATACTTAAACCTCCTCCGAAACACGCTTCATCTAATATAAGTATTATTCGGATCGCTTTAGTAGTTTTGCAGTATAACCGAGGGAAAAAACCGGCCATACATTTATTAGTACAATCGTTGATATAGACTCTGACGTCACAGAAGCCCCCTGCAAAATGGCGCGTTTGAATAGACGAAATAGTATATTGCCCGAAATTATTTATATTTTAATTCAATAAGAATGTTTTATCAATAATTTGTAGTGTTTGATAACTTTTAGGATGTAAATTATGAAATATAAGTATTTGTAAGTTCATAGTGCTGTTTTAATATTTTTATTATAGTGTTTAGTTGTTTATGGAAATCAGAAGAAGAAATTTAATTTAAATTGGTAAGTACTTTTTTTTTAAATAAATATTTATTGCAAATAAGACTTTTTTTTTAAAAGTCAAATATACCTGATACCTCAAAAATGGTTTACTTTTGCTAAATGCGTATGGGGGTTAAAATAATCGCAAATAGTCACCCCTACCACCTCCTAACGGGAATACGTCGAATTACCAATATTTACACCAGAAGTCCTAAATTTTCATATTCTTGATAATGTAAGGTACACGTACACATGCGCATCAGTAATTTAAATACGAAAAATAAATAATTTAAGATTGTAAGAATTCAAATAGTGTATCTGACAACATTTTATTAATGGTTCATAAAGTCTGATTATTGAAATGGCTTAAGAAATGTTCGATTATTTTTTTGTACCCACCACCATGATATGCCATAGATTTCAATCCCCTGCTAGTCAACATTTTAGCTATATCTTCTGTTTGATCCCGAGTACGGCAATAAACTATGGCTGAACTTTTATCTTTCTGAAATACAAATTAATTTTATTAAGCATAAACAGAATATCAAGAATGAAAAATAATTATTATCATATACCTACAGGTTTAATATTATCATCATCTTTCAAACATTTTCTTAAAAATTCTGCAAGATCTCCTACTTCATCTTCAATACAGTTTTGGTAAACAACATCATAAAATAAATTTCTTCTAAAACTTGGTGTTTTGAACTGAGCAACAGGATGTAACAGTTTAAGATTTTCCAGAATATCCTTTGTGACTTCTGTACTTGCTGTAGCAGTGAGTGCCACCCACGGTATACTTTTATACTGTTCTCTTAGGTTTCCCAGTTTCAGATAATCAGGCCTGAAATCATGACCCCACTCACTCACACAGTGGGCCTCATCAACAACAATATAAGACACCTTCTTATATTTAACAAGGTGGTCAAGAAGAGATTTAAATGTTCCTGTAGCTGCCTGTTCTGGAGTAATATACAAGAATCTTGTAGTTGGCTTCATACTATGTAGGTCATTCAGAATTCTCTCTCTTTCTTTACTTGTTATTTTTGAATTGATAGACTCTGCAGGGATTTTCAATTTTGCCAAATGATCAATCTGATCTTTGATTAGGGCAAGTAATGGTGAAAAAACAATGGCAACTTTATTGTCTTGCAGCATTGCTGGTAGTTGGAAACATAATGACTTTCCAGAACCCGTTGGCATTGACACATATACATCATGTACCCCTAAAATAACAAGATTTATAGTATGTATAAGTATAAGTCAGATATATATAGATATATAACATAGTAAGTAGAATGTAAAATTATGGGGAGTTATACTCTTTTTTGAAGTAAAAATCCTTTAGGCGCGACTACGAGGTAATTATATAGGTATATTCGTCCATTATTAGGACAGGTAAAGAGTTTGAGCCTATACAGCCCTATTTGTTAATATTCAATAACAATGTTATATTTATGTGGTATTTAATTATCTAACCATCAATTTCTTATTTTCAATTATTTTATTTGATGAGTTAAAATTTTAAAACGTGCAAGTGGTATTTATTAATTATAAATATAAAAACTAAAAATGAAAATAATAATCAGTTAAATGAAATGGGCGGAATCCTAGGAACATTTTACTCTTTATTGTATCTAATTATATGTATCTGTTAATTATTCCTAAAGTTAATTAATAATTATTATTAAGTTTTACAAAAATCGCGCGTAAAGATTACGCGCACATACTTTTTTTTATTAATTCATTTTTTATTTAAGCAATGTTTCCATTACAAAATTATAATTAAGAAAACTAACACCATAAAAATGTCAATGGTGGATCCAAGACCCATCACAATTCATATATTAAGTATATACAAACATACACATATATATATACACATATAAAATTCCTATACCTCAGACTGTCATAACTTACTTAAACACAAATATGTCAGTTCAGATCGAGTCCAGAAAAATTACTTATAATGTTCAAACAACAAATCCTCAAAATAATAGGTAGATTTAATTAGTACTAAAGGTCTGCAGGAATTAAATTATATATAACCACACAAATAAAATTTGAAAACAAAATATTATGAACGATGTGGGACTCGAACCCACAACCTCTCGCTTTCCGTGCGAGTGCTCTCCCAACTGAGCTAACCGTTTGAGTGACGTATCGACATAAAATCTGGTATGCTTTGTTCAACTCTTAGGTTGTGGCTTCATCTACAGGATCTACTTTACAGTTGATACCTGCTCAACCCCAATATTTGCATACTCGTATTAGGAAGTTGACTTGAGATGTCGCTCTTGCTAATCTAAGCGATTCGTTGTTTTTAAAGTGATTTGTAACCCTCACTACTAGGATTAATACACAAACAAGATTCCTAGAAGTGAGGGTTATCAATTTAAAAACATAACAAATTGTTTATATATACCATTAAAAATGTGGCTACTGTTAAGCGGTTAATTGGAGAAAACCCGCGGCTTACCTATGAGACAATTCGAGGACTATTGGGGAGTGGTATGAGCCAAATTTAAAAAAATTTTACTCGAAGAATAGAAACTTTGTTGTCGTTAGATCCCTCATGAACTGACAGCGGAGCAGAGGCGGGCTCCCGTGGAATGGCTCACAGATGCTAATGAAATACGACTACGGACATTCTAATGCTGTTTATGACATTATCACAGGAGACGAAACGAGGATTTATTGTTTTTAACCCGAAAAAGAACAGCAACCTTGTGAATGGGTGTTTGAAAATGAAAACAGGCCAACAAAAGTAAGGCAGGCGAGAAACTTTGGTAAAACTGATCGCATTTTTTTTCTCAGGTACGGGTCCCATCTGCAGAATTCCACTTGAAGATCCCTTTGGATCTTGTGGACAATCTTTAGTTTTAATGCCGAGTGGTATTCTACCATTTGTTTACCCAGGGTGTTAAAAAAGTTCGCGAAAGACTACCTAAACTCCGCTTTCTCCTACATAATGACAAGGCTTCTTCACACATGGCCACCAAAACTAAGTAATTTTTAGCTTCCGAAAAAGTACAATTTGTCACCCATCCTGCACATAGCCCCAACCTAGCACCTGTGATTTCTGTATTTTCCCCAAAATCAAAGCTTTGATGAGAGGTTTTACTTTTATCAATTCCGAAGGATATCATTCAATCGGCACAACATGTCTTCAGATCTGTGGTCCTCTTGTTTTAAAAAATGGTTCTATCACATGAAAAAATGTTTAAAATATAAAGGTGAGTATTTTGAAAAGCAATAAATATCATATTTTGGTTATATTTTATAAATACATATGTTGTCTTTTTTTAAAACAAATTTTAAACAATTAAAGATATAAAAAGCCTATTCAAAGTATTCTCCATTGGATGCAATACAGTCCTTTAAGTGTTGAGGCCAGTAATTATCAATAGAAGCACACACTTTTCCATGGGAAAATCTTCACTGCCAATTGTATGGATTGTTTTAGGATCAAAATTAGCATGGTCTTTAGAGTAAGCTGTACTCTCTAAAACTGAACATAAATTATAAATCAGAGAATTAAGATCAGCACTAGACCACGGCCCATCCACAGCTTTGATGAAGTCCGAAATGTTAATTTCCAACCAACACTCGTAGACCATGCTTTGTCCCGGTGCCGAGTCTTGCTGGAAGGACCATTCTTGGTTTTTGAACATGGTGTTGTTAAGTGGCTTCACTAACTTTTCAAGAATGGTGTCTTGATACACTTGTGCCAATGTTTTGATACCTTTTTCTCAAAAAGTATGGCTCAGTCACTCCTTCATAGCTAAAAGCCCACCAAACCATCACTGAAGTCGGATAGTGCCCACATTGCACTCTGTCTACTAATTGGGAACTTCCTCAGAGCTTTTAGCATAAATACTGTCATTTTGTTTGTTAAAATGTTGGTCAATTTTAAAAAAAATCTCATCCATAAACAAAATTCTTGTGTGACCTCCCTTTGTGTACTACTTCAGTAGTTGTTTCGATTTTACCATCTCATTCATTTTAAATTATCAGTGAAGAAATGACCAGTATGTCTCTTATAGGTTACAAATCCTTAGTCATCTTTTAGAATATGTGACATTGTTCTAGGTGCTATCTTCATTTCTCGAGATATATTCAAATTCTTTCCCTTACTGCTTTGACCCCCTTTTTCATACGAACACTATGTGGCCAGATCTTTTTCTGTTACAAACAGAGGAGGTCTCATTGTACCTATTAATAGCCCGGTACACAAAAATATTACTAATACCAAGTGTATGGAGAGTTTTAAAAATTACATTAGGCACCTACTTTGTGTAATGCAATCACAGAGATTTGGTCCACTTTATCACCTCACTCCATTTAACATAGCAAAATATTGTCCAATGTATTGGGACGAAAATAAGAAAACTGAATGAACATTCATAAAAAAATACTGATTCCAGATTGGCCATACAAACAGAATAGTATATAAACCTACAGAAGAGTCTTTTAGATTCAAATAATAAATGAATATTTTTTTATTCGTACACAAGATTAATAATTTACGCTGGCCAAAACGGTTGGCATCCCTGAAGTAAACATTCGCGGAGGTTCGCTCATCTGTGATTGCTATATTTTGCTACTGTAATGGTCAATGAAAGACAACAGCTTACAACTTTAAACTGAAAATAATAAATTGCGAATAATTTAATTTCTAATAGTTCTCACCTCTTGTTATTGCTCGAACAGCTCTCTCTTGAAGTTCACTTTTAAATTTCTTATGACCAAAACATTGAAATAGCTTCTCCAGTACATTATCCATTTTGCTGCGGTTGATTCAGGTACAGATAACACTTTATTATTTATACATTTATAATTTTCTCTTTAATATTATAGAATTATCAGGCATTTTAGTGTACTTATATAATGAAATTAATTTAAAAACAATCTAGAATTAAAATACTACAAAGGTCCATCTTGTCATTTTTAAATTTACGATTTTGACGTAATATTTTTTTTTTATTTTATGGCGCGGCTACTGGGACTAATATTATTTATTAACTTTTTCTGTTCACTTCATACTTAACATTATTTTCGATGCTACTTTATTTTAGAATTTTAAGGGGCAGTTTCGCAATGTCCAAGAAAAGTTACGAATGGACTACTTGCGACTTATCTATCGATTGAAGACATCATTTGCATTTCACAATGTACAGCTTTAGATTTAAATTATAGGTTGGATGTAGTAGCAGATAACATAGTTGTCTGATGGATCACCTGACAGGATGACAAGCATTTGACATATAATGTATATTAATAATAAATATTTTTTTATATAATGTTAAATAGATTTACTCGAGCGTCGTGGTCACCTACTGGATTGTAAGGATTAGATGTCAAAGAGAAAAAAAAAGTTTATATTATGTTGTAAAAAAGCAGTCACATACGAAGACGAAGTCAGTGATAGAAGTGCTATTTAGATATAAATATCCGGACGACCGAGCCTTGCTCGGATTTTTAAGAATGTACAAAACTTGAACAAAAAAAAACTAATAGGACTTCTGGATTCGAACCGGGGTCTTTAAATAAGTAATATTTTAATATTTACTATTTACTTAACAACGCCATCTGCTGTTGTGTCGTTAAAGCAATTGGTTGCTCACAAAAAATAGTATTATTATTCGCCAATAGATGTCAGGAAGAGTCATATTTTTCAGTTGAGACTACTCAAACGCCTCCTTTTTGTTATTTTTCTTCCAAGTTTATGTTTAAGTTGATTATCGATAAAACACGAATAAAATGACATTTTCTAAAAATGATTCCTAGCTAGATCGATTTATCGCCCCCGAAACCCTATATACTAAATTTTATGAAAATCGTTGGAGCCGATTCTGAGATTCCAATTATATATATATATATATATATATATAAGAATTGCTCATTTAAAGATATAAGATATATACAAATAGAAAACTATAAAATATGAAATAAAATGTTCATTTAAAGGCAATAAGCCTATGTTACGTTATTTCGTATGAGAAACAGATTTTTTAAAAATATTTTCATTTCGTCAAACGGAACTGTCAAAATAAAAATATTTGGGATTAAGCTGTAGGTATTGTTTATAAAACGTTAGGCACTCGAGTGGTTTTGACTAATCACATGATCAAAGTACTGCGAGTACCTTACCTCGAAAACGCCAGTGCTCACAGTAGAATATGGCGGCAATTTATGACGTCATATATTTCCCTAGGGACACTTACTAGAACTGGGCAGTATACTGCCAGTCCATAACGGAACGAACTTTTCTACAGTGATAGCACTGTGCAGTGCTCGTAGTGCATATCGGAACATACCCATAGTAATTAAATATAGCGGTGAAGTGATTCTGAAACGCAATCTGATATATCTGGAACTTTTATGTAGCCATTTTATCTAGCCTATAACAATCTGCTAATTTACTTGGACATTGTGAAACAGCTCCTAAGTCCTACAAAGTAGTATGGCCTATTTTGTTATTCATTGCAAGTACTAGCTAGCCGTGGGAAGTTATTACATATACATAATGCATATACATTAATGTTAATTTGACATAATGTATTTGAAACAATTTGGGTGACCGGCAATTAAACAGCATCGACACATTTAGAGGAACACAAAAGAAAGTGCGTATAAAACATAATATATACAAATCAAATCACTATTCATGAAGGTCACGGAAAAGACACTTCTGAATGTCAAAGAATGTTTTATTTGCTTTTTACTTAGATTAAGGATTGGTCTCCGCTGCGCGCCAACTAGATACCGCCAAAGTGGGCGTACTCGAACAATGTGTGACTTTGACTTGCCACATGTAGGTTACTGTTTAACTTTGCTAATAATTGAAACTAAAATTAAATAAATATAATCAATTCTTAGTATTGCCCCCTCTAGCTCTTCGAACTGTTTTAATCTCCTTGGCATACTTCTAATCAAATTAACAGTAAAATCTTGAGGGATTACGTTTCGTTCTTCCTGTAACGTGTTTTTAAGTTACTCATACTAGTGGGCACAGGATTTCTTTTTTTAATTTGTCTCTCAAGCTTGTCGCAAATATGCTGTACATAGTTTAAGTCGGACGAGTATGCTGGCCACCTTATAACATTGATGTCAACATTTCGAAGTTATTGAACAACCATGGCCGCAGTATCGCGGCGTGCATCATCACACCTAATAACTTACAATCTCTTCTAAAATGTCAGTAACGTATTGAGCCGTCGTTAATATCCCGTTCTCAATGATGCAGAGTTTAGTACGTTCCCCCATATAAATACCTCTGTATACCATAACTGACCCCCCACTATATGCCTCGTTTCCAATATTGGTGCTCTGTCCGTACCTATCTCCCGGCCGTCTCTACATTTTAATCCTTAATAAATGGCAGCCGATACTTCATACTAGGGTTTGCATACCTACTTTTTTCAATAACGAATCTGAAGAAATCAAGCATTTGTATAGAAAAAGTACCTACTGAATGAAAATTCTTTTGAAGAAGTGGCGGGTTGGACTTAGTAAAGTTAAAAAATATTGTAGTTGATAGAGCTTTAGTCCACGATTATAATGATACCACTCTTATTACAAGGTAATGCACGTTTGACGTCAAGGATATGATTAAGTTATATTGCTTTTTTCTGTGGAACGGTGCATTACATTGTAATAAGAGAGGTATCATTATAATCGTGGACTATAGTTCTACCAACTACAATATTTTTTAACCTCCTAATTCGTGCTACAAGGTACTAAGTTTTAACCAGTGGGAGTAAGGAAGAAGACTGCAAATGGCCACCGGAACCGAAACTTTTGGGCTTATTGGTTTTATACAAATTTTCTGCAACCTTTCGCAGTTGACAGTAGACCAAAAACCAATATTATATTTCAAATTAGCATTCGATACAGTACAATCAAAGACGTTATAAGTACTGAAAGTTTTTTTTTTATGGAATAGGAGGACAAACGAGCGTACGGGTCACCTGGTGTTAAGTGATCACCGCCGCCCACACTCTCCTGCAACACCAGAGGAATCACAAGAGCGTTGCCGGCCTTTAAGGAAGGTGTACGCGCTTTTCTTGAAGGTACCCATGTCGTATCGTCCCGGAAACACCACACAAGGAAGCTCATTCCACAGCTTCGTGGTACGAGGAAGAAAGCTCCTTGAAAACCGCACTGTGGAGGACCGCCACACATCCAGGTGGTGGGGATGATATCGTAACTTGTGGCGTGTCGTGCGAAGGTGAAATTCGGCGGCAGGAATCAGGTTGAACAGCTCTTCGGAACACTCCCCGTGATAAATGCGGTAGAAGACACACAATGAAGCGACGTCGTCGAAGTTGTAATTATTTATTCTTACATTGGCAACTATTTGAAATGTTGTAGAAAACATTTTGTTTGACTTAATTAAAATACTTATCTTTATGTTTAAAGTCGATATAGTTTTGTAAATCTATTTTATTTTATTTAGAATGAGTAAACGGAAAACCCCTTCGGAAACAGACAATTTAAATAACGACTTTTGTGAATTCCTAATGGAATTAGCCGATTATGAGAAGAACATTAATCGAAATGTACATAAATATAATGCCTATAGAAAAGCTGCAAGTGTCCTTGCTGCTCATACAACTAGAATTAAATCTGGAGATGAAGCTAGAAAACTAAACGGAATCGGTGAAAAATTTTCGAAAAAAATTGATGAGTATTTGCAAACCGGTAAAGTGAAGAAACTTGAGAACATACATTACGATGAACACGCGCAGGCTATAAGTCTGCTAACTCGTGTGTCTGGAATCGGACCTGTTAAAGCGGCAGATTTAGTGAAAAGTGGTGTTAAAACAATTGACGATTTGAACAAAAATAAACACAAATTGACTCATCATCAATTAATTGGCTTAAAGTAAGTATACTTATTTTCCATGACTTGATGTCATAGTTTTCTTAGTATTTTAGTATTCTGTACGTAGTAATTGTATAAATATTGTGTTTATTCAGGTACTTTGAAGACTTTGAGAAAAAGATTCCAAGATCTGAAATTCAAGGGGTTGAAGCAAAAATGAAACAAATCATAATAAATGAACTACACACTGATTTTATAATAACAATTTGCGGCAGTTACAGGTAGGATCCTGCAGAATTAAAATGTAGTCACCATTACGTACTCACTCATGATTTTTTTTATGGAGGAAGAAGACAAACAAGCGAGCATTCATACGGGTGACCTGATGATATGTGATCACCTCGGGTCATATTCTCTTGTAACACAAGAGCGTTGAATAAACATACTAACATATGAATAAGAAGACACATCGGTATCGGTACGTGACGGACGAGAATCAAAGCGGGGACTTCGTGATGAGAGACAATAATTTGTTCTACCTATTGTGCGACTTTTATCACATAAATATTTATTTAACTTCTAATCTTTTTAACTAATCGATTTTGTACATTTGTTGCTGTTGAAAAATCCTATACAAATCCCAATAAAAGTACCTATTAACTCGATTTAAGCGAGTTGTAGGCATAACAAGTTATGTTTGTTCCTGGTGTTACCATTATAATTATCACAGTTTCTACAAAAAATTTAATGTGCCAATGCATACCTACCAGTGTTGTTATGGATATCCATATCCGTAACCGAAACTATCGGATATACGAAATAAAAAAATATCCGTAACCGTAACCGAATCCGAAATAAAAGTTTTGGAAAGTTTCGGATAGGGCGGAGTCTAACTAAATACTACACTCGTACGAATTAACTGTGCACTCTGCTTGAATGCGACACCGTTGCCGCTACCTAATGACGTCACAGCGCGAGGTGCACAGCTAATTCGTACGGGTTATACTTTATAGTAAATATGACACGTCGTGACAAGTTTTTGTTTTTGCCCGGCCGGCAGACTACCGCGCGCCCGTTTAGTCGTAACTTTAGAGTCTAAAATCTAGAGTTTAGAGGTTATTGTGGGATTACGTTACGTACGATGTAATTCATTTTAGGATTACTTATTAAAGGTCTGATTTATTGTAAATTAGTAAATAAATTGTCAGTGACTGGAAAAATGCGTCCTAAATCTAGTTTAATTTGATGAAGTGAATGTAAATTTTGCGAAATGTAAACAGTGTGGGAAACAATTTTCACGCAAAGGAGGTGTCATTACTTCACTCAAACTTCATCTTAAATCCCAACACAGTGATAAGTATGAAGAATTGTTGTTGCTAGAAAAAGATAACCCACAAAAACTGACAAATCCCCAACAGCTGACACCTTTACAGGAGTGTAAAAAACAGTTATCAATGATGTTGATTTATGTTTATAACAAATTACGAACGTTAATTTTGATTTTGCATTTAATTAGTTACATTTATATATTATATAGGTATATAGTATATAACACTTCAAAGCGAGTAGCTGTAAGAAAGAATTACTTGTAACAATAAAGAGGTAGATATGGCACTAGCGTGCGCATTTGCGCAGTTGCAGACAAATTCAGACAGTTGTCGTAATTTCATTTAGTCGGCTAATAGCAGCGAACTAATCGGAACGTATTCGTGACGTGACAATAATAATCTAAAATGCCAACCTGTGTGTTAAGAAAATGTAAAAACTATGTTTGCAAGTATATAAAAGAACTTCGTATTTGTATTTTATCAGGATTTTATTTCCTAATTACAAATAAATCTCGAATTATTAACGTGGTGGTTCGAGCGAGACAGAGAATATGATGTCAACTGCAGCGCGACAAGGACAAATAGCATGTGTCATAGATTAATCAACCCGAAGTAAAACCGTAGGCAAAATACATAGCGTTAGTAACAGCTTGATTGCGGAACTTGAGTTTTCTTGGTAGTTAGTGAGCGTCTTTCTTAAATAATATTATGATGATTATAATAAGTTCTGGCTTTCAAAGTCTTATAATAAAGGTGGTACAGAATGAGATTAGTAATAGCAGGCTATTTGATATTTTATTAGTACTTAATCTTGGAATGTATGTATCGTACCAGGAGGTCTACTCGCAAAATCCACAACGACACATTTGGAACGATACGATAATACTCCGAATATATCGCAACTACCCTGTATACCGCGGAATGATCGAGGTAGTATATTTTAGGACAATTTAGGAAATGATGTAAAAAAGGCGTTGTTGCAGTGAATGTAATACGAAATTTAATATTTTTTAATAAACAAGTGTGTATAGCTGAACTATCAAACTACAAAAACAAGTTTTAGGGTAGGGAGCGGACGTAGACAGTTAATGCTATCTGCTTGCGTAGGAGTTTTTTCAGTAACAATTCCCTTTCGGTATATCCCTTGCTAACTGCAGAAGAATCAATGGATCATTTTCTGTTTCTCCCATTATCTTAATATAATAAACCCTCAACAAAAATACATTCATAAATAGTATAATATACAAGTAATAATAATTGTAAACTTAAAACTTTTTGGGAGCCGTCGTTAGTAAAATTGTAAAAATGGAACCCTTATTGTTAGTACTTTTTGGTTTTGTTTTGATATGTCTTTATGTTTTTTATTATTTTATGTACAAATAATTTAAATCATCAATATGGCTATATATTATAATCAATACGAAATTATTATTTTTTCAATCAATAACACCTAATTTAAATGTAGTTTTACTACTTTATAACTTTTATTACATGAACTAATGAATGAATCGTATTTTAGGCATAAATCACGGTGTAGGTACGGTAAAAAATCATATCTGGTGAATGATTCTGTGTTTTTACTATGCAAATACGAAGCAATTAGCAAATTATACTTATCTCTTTTTCACTTGCGATAATTGCATGTACTATCCTTCTTTGACATGTAATCGTAATGCAGTGTGCTATAGCAATGTTAAATTATTCATGTGTGCGTTTGTGTATCAATTACAAACACCGAATGTTGTCTATGTAACCTATCTATACTTTTAAATATCATTGCTTGTATGACAGATTGCGAACCTACAAGGTACAGTTAAAGTCCAATATAATCTTATTTGTATTTCATTTTACAGTTCCTTAAAAAAATAATATCCGTTATCGAAACTATCGGATAATCCGAAATAATTTAATGTCCATAACCGTAACCGAAACCGATATTATATTTTACCAATATCCATATCCATATCCGGATCCGAAATTAAATATCTATAACAACACTGATACCTACATCACTTATCAAGAATAAATATGTCGCAGGGATATGATAAAAACAGTGATTTCGTCAAATCTCCGAAGATTTTAAAATAACAACACGGTTTTATCATTTCTCGAAACAAATCTAGTGAATTGACCAAATGCCAGAGTTGGTTCCGTGAAATGACAAAAAGTCTTTTCTTTGGTATTTAAAAGGTTTATTTGGTAAGAATTGAGTATCGTGTCGCAGGTGGAGGAGGTGAGAGGGGAAGGGGGAGGGAGGGAGATGTCCTCTGTCACTTTCACTCCCCCACTCCCATGAAAAGGTAATGCACTATTATCTTGAAAATCAAATTAATGTGCACTAAAATTATAAAAATAATTGCGTATTTTTATACAATCTAATTAATTAATCTTATACACACATCAAAAAAGTCTAAGCAACAGCCGCTCGCCTCCTCACGACATCAGCACATCTCACCTATAACTATGTATGTAGTAACAAACCTATCTTGGATGACACCGACTCCAAAAATTACAATAATCGTAACTAGAACAAGATTAATTAATTAGATTGTATAAAAATACGCAATTATTTTTATACTTTTTAGTGGACATTATATACTTACCTATATTGTTCTGGAGTAGGGTTTTTGAAGGCGGTTGTTTTTTTGTTAATTTTTTTTTTATTTTATGATTTTTACTGAATTTGAAGTACACTAACTAACAATTTGTCTAAATATGTGTAAATATACTAAATTTTTCAATGCAGAAATGAACGTAAGTACTTTGTAATTTGATTACAGATAGCGTTCCGTTACTTTGTCATGGAGTCCGTAATCAGAACCTAACCAAACTATCTTTGGAGTATATGCTTTCCAATAAAAAAAGAATTATCAAAATCGGTTCACCCAGTCGAAAGTTTTGAGGTAACAAACATAAAAGAAAGAACATACCGACGAATTGAGAACCTTCTCCTTCTTTGAAGTCGGTTAAAAAACACGAAGGGGATGGCGGGCATGGCCATACCCTTACTAACTTCAGATATGAGTCAAGTCAGAAGCTCGCTTTTACGTCCTAAGTTCTTCTAGTCGCGTAACGGAACCCTGGCATTTGATCAAATCACTAGATTTGTTTAGAGAAATGATAAAATTGAGTTGTTCTTTAAACATACTCCGTGATTTGATCAAATATCTGTTATTATCATTTCCCTGCGACATATTTATCATGTAAAAACTTTTCAGATCGTCCTAGTAATTAATAACTACATATTATTGTATCATCAAATACCTACCTACATCAACCTACGTCATTAACCTCCATCAATACTATAAACCAGAAAAGAATTAGTACAGAAATCAGATTTATTCACGTCAAATAATATTAAATATTATATTTATTTTTAGGCGGGGTAAAAAAGAAAGTGGTGATATTGATGTGCTTATTACACATCCGTCTCTCAAAGCTAACGATAAAAATAATGATGCGGGAGCGCGAACGGTACTGCACAAGGTTGTCAATTTACTTCAGACCCATGAACTCATTACTGATATTATTTCTGTCGGAGACACTAAGTTTATGGTTAGTATGGTAACATCATTTTTGTATATAATATGTGTACCCTAACCTATGGGCATCCCATGCCTTCACTTCTAATTTATTACAATACCTAGGTATATAATCTTTCACTGCACCGACTCAACGTTGTTTCTCTATAGAAAAGGGACAACCGCCTCAGTCCTCCTGGTATGATTAGTGTCAGCCGTGGATTTACACTATGGGCAGTTGGGGCAAGTGCCCAGGGCGGCGAATTTCTTAGGGCGGCAAAATTTTGAAAGCAAAAAAAAATTGTTTAAGTCTTATTAAGATTGCTCCACGTTTAGATTGCGAAGATTTAATCGACCAATTCGCAATTTAAAAAGTCAGACGTGTTGCCTGTGAAAGAATTGAAGTAATATAATTATGAGTCACCCTTAGTGCCAAATTTTACAAAAAGTTAGAAAATAACAAATATTTATTCATATTTTAGAATATATAACATATAATAAAGTTTCTGCAATAAATTAGTTATTTTAGTTTTGAAAAATAAAATATATAAACTATAAGTAAAAGTAAAATTCCAGTATTGGGGCGGATTTTTTTCCGGTGCCCAGGGGCGCCATTAAGTTTAAATCCGGCCCTGATTAGTGTAAGATCTAAATGCAGCAGAATCCGTTTTGACTATTGCGTCAATTTTTGTGTTGTTAGTGGCTTGCCTGCCCTCTGAATTAACCTAGGTGAGCCGAGACAAAATAATTACCGCGATTAGATTCAACATGTTACAACTCACACGTTGAAGTTGAATTAATTAGGTACCCAAGCTAGATTAATAATTACCCTATTCCTTCAATCGTGGTACATTAATAAAAGAAGGTTCTAACGATTTTGAAATATTTATTTAAAAATAATACTTTTTAAAGGATTAAACGTCTAATTATGTGTTACACGTGTAACTGTAGCTGTATTTTAAACATCAGCCCCCCTGAAAATTTCAGTCTGCAAAGGAC
Source organism: Leptidea sinapis (assembly GCF_905404315.1). Lineage (NCBI taxonomy): Eukaryota > Metazoa > Arthropoda > Insecta > Lepidoptera > Pieridae > Leptidea > Leptidea sinapis. The sequence goes on along the minus strand of NC_066288.1, from coordinate 1,650,726 downwards.
ATGAAACGTTAAACAGATAAAAAAAATATGTAAATTCCGCTAATATTTGTAATGCTGAGAAATCAAATATTTCAAAAGTGACGCCAGAGTAAATTATACGTAAAAGTATGGTGGTTAATTTTAATTTGCATGTTTATTTATTTATTTAAAAGTATGCTGATTAATGTTAATTTGCATATTCGTACTTTTTACTCCCCCGACAGTTATAATAAACTGTCTGAAGTGAAAGAGTCTGAAACTTAAGTCTCACATCGTTTTATAGGGCGTGTGCAGACTATCCTCGGAGCATCCGTCAAGACGTTTAGATATAAGGCTCCTTACACAAGAACACTACTACTGTGCCGTTCTATACTTTACTGGAAGCGACGTTTTTAATAAGGAGATGCGGGCCCACGCGTTGGAGAAGGGTTTTACACTTAATGAGTATTCTTTGAGACCTATCGGTGTTACGGGTAAGTGACCTTTTGAATATTTAACTATTTCGTAAGTATATTTTTCGTCAGGTGTGATTTAAATAAATGTTATAATAATTATATAAGGTAGGTATGCAAAGTCTCTTTTGATCACAAGTAATTCGTGTTTCGGCGATTTTCCATGCATTATATTATGTATATTATTATAAATTATATATATTATTGATAAGAGGAAGAAAAATATACATACTCGTATACCTCATAGCGGACACCACAGACGTTGTACTGTACCTACACATGTCTTAAATTTTAAATCTTTTTGATTAATCTGTAAGTTTCGACTGTTGCTACGCATGGTCAAGTGATCTAGCCGTTCACAGAGAAGTTGGACTAGGTTCATTCCGCGACCTTCTCAAGAGCAGATTCGATAGAGGACAAGTTTCATCCGGCACTGGTCCACGATTTCTCTAGAGACCTGCATGGTTCGTGTATGTGGCATCGCCCGTGCTTTCGTCTGCACAGTAATGTATGTTGGAGGTGTCCAACATATCATTGATATGTAGAAGGAACAGTAAAGAAGATAGCACACAGCATTAACTGGCGACAACGACTTGTATGCTGCGCCCAGTGAGGAGACTGGTGGTCCACCAGCAAAAACAGTCGGGAAGCCCAAATGATGGAAGTTTTGCGAGAAGCGCCTTGTGCCATACACGAGGCCTTCGCTATATCCAGGCTAACTGCCAGACTTTCCCCCTTGCTTTCAATAGCCGCCGCCCATCTATGTGTTAGGTATACCAGAAGATCGCCTGCCGACCGACCATGGCGAAAACCTAGCTGTCGGTCGTTGATCAACTGGTGATACTCTGGGCATACCAATAGTGCGTTATTATTGTGTTAAAATAAATCACGTAATAATTGAAAAGATGTTATTAGTGTCTAAATATTTTAAGGTGTACGAATAAGCTATAAAGGCATAAAGGCATTTATTTTCTCAAAATTGATTCCTTTAGATATCTTTTTGATGTCATTTCTTATGCTACTAGATACTACTACCGCTTCGGAAACAAATGGCGCTCTGAGAGAGAAGAAGCGGCGCAAGAAACTCTCCCAGCATTCTTTTTTTATGCGCTTTTCAATAAAAATATACAATATTGTACAGTCGTTATAAAATAATCACAATCTAGTCCCACGCTGTCCGATCATTTAGATATTCAGCAGTGGAGTAATAGGATTTACGACAGAGCCATTTTTTTATAAAACATTTAAATTTATTTATAGATAATGCCTGAACAGTGGCTGGGACTTTATTGTAGAAGTGTATACATTTACCCTTAAAGCTATTATGTATCTTATGCAGCCTACTAGAATTAGTTACAAGCAATCCCTTATTTCTAGTGTTATAATAATGAAAATCACTATTAAGAGCAAAAAGGTGACTATTTTTGTGAACATATTAAATTAAATTTTCATAAATGTACTGACAATGAACAGTCATAATATTTATTTCTTTAAATTTTTCTTTGAGAGACTGTCTATAACCAAGCTGATATATAGCACGAACAGCTCTCTTTTGCAGTGCAAACACTATATCAATGTCAGCAGCATGACCCCATAGTAATATACCGTACGTCATGATGCTGTGAAAATAACTAAAGTGCACTAATCTAGCGGTCGCAACATTCGTGTACTCTCTAATCTTTCTAACTGCATATGCCGCAGAGCTGAGTCTATCTGCTAGATGGGTAATATGTGGACCCCACTGAAGCTTTTTATCTAACGTAATCCCAAGAAGACCGTAGTGTCCACAAGTTCCAATCTCTGGTCATTTATAAGTACGTTGGTTTGTACCTCCGCTGTGTTTGGTGTAATGAACCGTAAACACTTTGTTTTTTTACTGTTTAAGTGCAGATTATTCGTCTCAAACCAACACACTATCTTTGAGAGTGCATTGCTTACCTCGTCATCAATATCCGCACGTCACTTCACTTTAAAAATAAGTGAAGTATCATCAGCAAACAATACAATCTCATGGCTATCATCTACCACAAACGGTAGATCGTTAGTATATATAAGAAACAAGAAAGGACCGAGAATAGAACCCTGTGTAACACCTATTCCCACAGGTTTACCCAAAGACCGTTTGCCATTTACATCGACTATCTGAACTCTTTCGCTTAAATATGATTTCAACAGATTTAGGGCTCTATTTTTCACTCCATAATGCTTTAGTTTTAGGAGTAAAGTTTCATGGTGGACGCAGTCAAATGCTTTTGACAAATCACAAAAAATGCCCAATGCATCCTGTGACTCTTCCCAGGCGTCAAAGATGTGCTCAATGAGTCTAGTACTCGCATTAATTGTTGATAAGCCCCTAGTGAAACCAAACTGATTTTTGTTCATTAATTTACACAAATGCATTTGTAGCTGTTGAAACAAAAGTTTTTCAAAAATTTTACTAAAAACAGGCAGCACTGAAATAGGTCTGAAATTAGAAGGGTCAAAAGAACTGCCCAATTTAAACAAAGGTGTTATACCTTTTACACCTTTGCTGTATTTCATGAGGTCAGGGAACACACCCTCATCTATGCATTCATTAAATATTATTGCTAATTCAGGTGCTATAATGTCAAGTATGTATTTAACAATATTAGTCGAATGGCCCCATAGATCTTTTGTATTTTTTAGGTTAATTAATTTGAAGATTTTTATTATATCGCTACCTGTGACATACTTAAATTTCAAATCAGTAGAAGATACTGGTACGTGTAATTTAAGCATATCATATGCTGCTTTTGGCGAAGAGTTAAGTTCTTTGGTCGTGACAATCGGGATTTCGGAGAAGTATTTATCAAATTCATTTGCAATTTCTATTTCCGAATTTATAACGCGATTATTAATATTTAAACAAATAGAGGTGTTACGGCAATTCGATCTACCAGTTTCATTGTTAATTACACTCCAAGTCGCTTTTACTTTATTATTACTGTTTTTAATTTTATCTGCAATGAAACGTGTTTTCGCTTCATGACAAACTATTTTAAAGAGCTTGGAGTATTTTTTTACATATATTTTAAATTCTTCACTATTATTGTAATGTTTCTCATAATAAAGGTCATATAAGCGTTTACGACTTTTCTGGATACCCATTGTTGCCCAATCATTAAAACTATGTTTGTTGTTTACTGTCACCGTTACTGGAGTAAAAATCCTGTCAAATTCCTCACAGAAGGAATTGAAGACTAAGTTGTAGTGAAAAATTGCAGTTTCGCCACAGTGTAAAAATGGTATCGTATTTACCAAATTATTTCTAAACCTCTCAAGACGGCTACCCGTAACTGGTATAATCGTCACCTTTGATTGGGCAACAATGGGTATCCAGAAAAGTCGTAAACGCTTATATGACCTTTATTATGAGAAACATTACAATAATAGTGAAGAATTTAAAATATATGTAAAAAAATACTCCAAGCTCTTTAAAATAGTTTGTCATGAAGCGAAAACACGTTTCATTGCAGATAAAATTAAAAACAGTAATAATAAAGTAAAAGCGACTTGGAGTGTAATTAACAATGAAACTGGTAGATCGAATTGCCGTAACACCTCTATTTGTTTAAATATTAATAATCGCGTTATAAATTCGGAAATAGAAATTGCAAATGAATTTGATAAATACTTCTCCGAAATCCCGATTGTCACGACCAAAGAACTTAACTCTTCGCCAAAAGCAGCATATGATATGCTTAAATTACACGTACCAGTATCTTCTACTGATTTGAAATTTAAGTATGTCACAGGTAGCGATATAATAAAAATCTTCAAATTAATTAACCTAAAAAATACAAAAGATCTATGGGGCCATTCGACTAATATTGTTAAATACATACTTGACATTATAGCACCTGAATTAGCAATAATATTTAATGAATGCATAGATGAGGGTGTGTTCCCTGACCTCATGAAATACAGCAAAGGTGTAAAAGGTATAACACCTTTGTTTAAATTGGGCAGTTCTTTTGACCCTTCTAATTTCAGACCTATTTCAGTGCTGCCTGTTTTTAGTAAAATTTTTGAAAAACTTGTTTCAACAGCTACAAATGCATTTGTGTAAATTAATGAACAAAAATCAGTTTGGTTTCACTAGGGGCTTATCAACAATTAATGCGAGTACTAGACTCATTGAGCACATCTTTGACGCCTGGGAAGAGTCACAGGATGCATTGGGCATTTTTTGTGATTTGTCAAAAGCATTTGACTGCGTCCACCATGAAACTTTACTCCTAAAACTAAAGCATTATGGAGTGAAAAATAGAGCCCTAAATCTGTTGAAATCATATTTAAGCGAAAGAGTTCAGATAGTCGATGTAAATGGCAAACGGTCTTTGGGTAAACCTGTGGGAATAGGTGTTACACAGGGTTCTATTCTCGGTCCTTTCTTGTTTCTTATATATACTAACGATCTACCGTTTGTGGTAGATGATAGCCATGAGATTGTATTGTTTGCTGATGATACTTCACTTATTTTTAAAGTGAAGTGACGTGCGGATATTGATGACGAGGTAAGCAATGCACTCTCAAAGATAGTGTGTTGGTTTGAGACGAATAATCTGCACTTAAACAGTAAAAAAACAAAGTGTTTACGGTTCATTACACCAAACACAGCGGAGGTACAAACCAACGTACTTATAAATGACCAGAGATTGGAACTTGTGGACACTACGGTCTTCTTGGGATTACGTTAGATAAAAAGCTTCAGTGGGGTCCACATATTACCCATCTAGCAGATAGACTCAGCTCTGCGGCATATGCAGTTAGAAAGATTAGAGAGTACACGAATGTTGCGACCGCTAGATTAGTGCACTTTAGTTATTTTCACAGCATCATGACGTACGGTATATTACTATGGGGTCATGCTGCTGACATTGATATAGTGTTTGCACTGCAAAAGAGAGCTGTTCGTGCTATATATCAGCTTGGTTATAGACAGTCTCTCAAAGAAAAATTTAAAGAAATAAATATTATGACTGTTCATTGTCAGTACATTTATGAAAATTTAATTTAATATGTTCACAAAAATAGTCACCTTTTTGCTCTTAATAGTGATTTTCATTATTATAACACTAGAAATAAGGGATTGCTTGTAACTAATTCTAGTAGGCTGCATAAGATACATAATAGCTTTAAGGGTAAATGTATACACTTCTACAATAAAGTCCCAGCCACTGTTCAGGCATTATCTATAAATAAATTTAAATGTTTTATAAAAAAATGGCTCTGTCGTAAATCCTATTACTCCACTGCTGAATATCTAAATGATCGGACAGCGTGGGACTAGATTGTGATTATTTTATAACGACTGTACAATATTGTATATTTTTATTGAAAAGCGCATAAAAAAAGAATGCTGGGAGAGTTTCTTGCGCCGCTTCTTCTCTCTCAGAGCGCCATTTGTTTCCGAAGCGGTAGTAGTATCTAGTAGCATAAGAAATGACATCAAAAAGATATCTAAAGGAATCAATTTTGAGAAAATAAATGCCTTTATGCCTTTATAGCTTATTCGTACACCTTAAAATATTTAGACACTAATAACATCTTTTCAATTATTACGTGATTTATTTTAACACAATAATAACGCACTATTGGTATGCCCAGAGTATCACCAGTTGATCAACGACCGACAGCTAGGTTTTCGCCATGGTCGGTCGGCAGGCGATCTTCTGGTATACCTAACACATAGATGGGCGGCGGCTATTGAAAGCAAGGGGGAAAGTCTGGCAGTTAGCCTGGATATAGCGAAGGCCTCGTGTATGGCACAAGGCGCTTCTCGCAAAACTTCCATCATTTGGGCTTCCCGACTGTTTTTGCTGGTGGACCACCAGTCTCCTCACTGGGCGCAGCATACAAGTCGTTGTCGCCAGTTAATGCTGTGTGCTATCTTCTTTACTGTTCCTTCTACATATCAATGATATGTTGGACACCTCCAACATACATTACTGTGCAGACGAAAGCACGGGCGATGCCACATACACGAACCATGCAGGTCTCTAGAGAAATCGTGGACCAGTGCCGGATGAAACTTGTCCTCTATCGAATCTGCTCTTGAGAAGGTCGCGGAATGAACCTAGTCCAACTTCTCTGTGAACGGCTAGATCACTTGACCATGCGTAGAGACATCGCTTCATTGAGTGTCTTCTCCCGTATTTATCTCGGGGAGTGTTTCACCTGATTCCTGTCGCCGAATTGCACCGTCGCACGATACACACAAATTAAGATATCATTCCCACCATCTGGATGTGTGCATTCCTCCACAGTGCGGATTTCAAGGTCTGGATTGTAGAATGAGCTTACTTGTGCGGAGTTCCGGAACGATACGACATGGGTACTTTAAGCCGGCAACGCTCCTGTGATTACTTTGGTGTGGCAGGAGAATGTGGGCAGCGGTGATCACTTAAGTCTAGGTGACCCGTACGTTCGTTTGTCCTCTTTTTCCACAAAAATCGAATCCAATGAAAAACATTCCGAGATCAACAACAATTTATAAATAAAAAAAAATAAAGAAACATATTCAAATGAACTGAATTGTGAATGGTAGACATTCTCGAATTCACTAGAACACAAAAAACTTTATCAAATTCAACTATAACATAATTGAATATTGAAAGTCCTGCATCTCTCACACCAGTTCATCTCGGGCGTACCAAGTGTCCGCCACCCGAAGCTCAACCAAGAGAAACCGCCTTATATGTATTTGAATCTTTCATCGTTATTTTCTGTTGAAGGTGTTCCAGGGGAGCCTGTGGAAATATTATCAGAAGAAGACATATTTGACTACATCGACTATCCGTACAAAAACCCAGAAGAACGAAATATTTAATAAAACAAAATAAACAATTTTGAGCATTTGATTATTAAAAATATAATATCTAGGCATATTTTATCACATGTTCATAATTTGTGTCCTATTTCTTGTGTTCACAATACAACAAAAATTAAATATATTATATAAATTAATTTAATTTGTCCATTAAATAGTCTAAAATGATTTTATTAAGAACAACAGTGCTAAAAGAAAAAAAAAATATAATATTCAACGGTACATAATTATTATTTTCTTATTGCGGCAAGATAAAATCGCATTTATAATAATGAAACACCTAGGCTTAAATGAAAAGAGATATTAATTATTCTTATAAAAACGTTTAAACGAATTAAATTTTACTATTAAAGATGACCATGTGAAAGTTAATAATCCACGCAACAGAAATTAAATTTTAAATTATAACTACGAACATAATATTCTATTTCTTTGGCGAGGCAGCCTAGATTCATAAGGCTCGAATAGTCTAAATAAAAAAAAAAATGCTGTTGAAAAGTTAAGTAAAGGAATGCTTATGTTTGTTGCTTTTAATGGATTAATTAGTATAAAAATAAACTAAGACTGAAACATTACAATAAAATACTTTTTTTAAACTTCACACAATATGTACATTTTTAAATAATGAATAATAACATAGTAAATTACAGACACAAGAGACATTCTCCCATAAGTCCTCCGTCACAACTCCATACAATTTGTTACATATTATCACACTCGGTTCTTCTTATTTTCCTAAATTGAACGCTCAGTACGCGGGGCAGTAATGATTTCGGACATTGACCTCACAGCCTATTTTATAACGCGCCATCACAGTTCAATAAATTTATTGTAAAGTAACTTTCTTAATAATTCTTAAGTTTGAACGAATTGTGTAATTAAAGTCTTTCCGCGTCGGAGCCAGATCGACCTGCAAATAAAGTGTGTACACCCTCGCATGTGCATCGCTAGAAACCGCTCGTGTCATTCGTGTGATGTAGTTACACACACATTGTAGTGAAGTATATTCGTGCCCGCTCGTTGGATTGCAAAATAATAACACTTAAGACTAAATATGCCAAAATTTTAATGATAAGATTTAAAATACTACTGTTTCTCCACAGAAATACCCAAAGACATGGACAAAGACATACCCCATATACTCGTATGTGGGGTATTCTTTAAAAAATCTCCGTAAAGGTATCCTACTTTTACAGCATACATAATGTCAATGTCCGAAAATTGCTTCTTTATGGTCTTGATTATTGAAATGAAACTTATAGTAAAAATAATAAAAATATATAATACTTTTTTTCTGGTAATGAATTCAAATGTTCTATGATATTTTAATCAGTACACATAGGTTACATTTATGATGACCATGATATATAGAATTCCTTAAGGCCATCGATACGTATTGAACTATAAACACGATGACGATAAAGGAACTACCAATATAGTAAACCTGAATAGAACCCAATAGACTCCTAATACCAACTAAGGTGAGCGGGCGCGGGGGATTAGTTATCCGGATGGACTAGTTGATACAAATGAGACGTTGGATCGGAGAGCGCATCGTCTGGGTCTCGCATCTCGACCACTTTCCCCGCCGACATTACGATGACCCTGGAACTCTCTAGAACGCCGGTTAGTCTATGAGCAATAAACAATACGGTACAACCTATGAACGAACTACGGATCGTATCTAGTATCAACCGCTCCGTCTCTTGGTCAAGATTAGCAGTCGCCTCGTCGACTAGAAGAATCTGAAAAAAAAAATAAACATTCGTCACACAAACATAAACATTTGTTAAACCGAAAAGTGAAATGCAAAAGACGATAAATTATACGTAAACACTCGCAAAAACTAAATATTTTAAGAGTGATGAGAAAACGGTCACCGCTCATTATTATTATATTATACAATATATACAAAAGTCGAAGTGGTTTGGTGTTTGGAGAATATTGATAAAATAGATAGACTCTGTACAGAAATAAAGAGAAAAATAATGTAAATGGTAGTGTTGAGGAGGTCGATCCAGGTGAAGATTATATGATCAGCATCATAAGACTATGGGGCCTGCCATGAATAAGAGACAATTTCGAGAGTACAGTTCCAAATTGTTATGGGAGTAGGTGCGATATGGACATTTGCCTTCTGATTGATCTTCGTCTTGTGCATGTTCATTTTGAGACCTAGACCTTGGGAAGTTGTATTAAGGCCATTGAGCATATGGCTTAAGTTTTCCATGGTCTCTGCCATGATAACGATATCGTCTGCAAATCGAAGGTGAGTGATGCGTTCGCCGTTGATGTTGATGCCCAGTCCGTTTCAGTCCAGAAGCTTAAAGACATCTTCTAACGCAGCGGTGAATAGCTTAGGCGATTTGGCGTATAGAATATAATATTGAGAAATTATTGTCTTGTCCCAATGTCGCAATATGGAATTGGAAGGAGTAGGCCCATGCAGGGCGTTCAGCTGCAGGATTGAATCCGCAGTGAGGAGATATTGATATCTCCTTAAGTAACATAGAAGGACTTAATGTTAAGTAAGAATATGGTGAAACATATTCTTACTTAACATATGTTGCATACATACAAAATATTAATGATACCACACCACGACAAGGGCGTGTTTGCCACCGGAAATAATAATTTTATATACTTAATGCATTTTATATAAGTCGGTGAGTTCGTGCATCTTATTATTGGACCAGAGACATATCTTTTCGTTTTTAAATATATTTGAATTTAAATTGCAATATTGAAAGATCGATCGTTGTATTGTTCTTTGATATCTATATCCATAAGTGGAAGTCTAGTCTGGTATGATCACGTTTGTACCACGAAAGCTCACCTTAGCTCGCTGCAGTATAGCTCGCACCAGACACAAGAGCTGCCTGTGTCCGCGGCCAGGGCCCGCCACACGTCTATGTCGCAGGGGGTCGTGCCTGGTATGATGCTCACCTTAGCTCGCTGCAGTATAGCTCGCACCAGACACAAGAGCTGCCTGTGTCCGCGGCCAGGGCCCGCCACACGTCTATGTCGCAGGGGGTCGTGCCTGGTATGATGCTCACCTTAGCTCGCTGCAGTATAGCTCGCACCAGACACAAGAGCTGCCTGTGTCCGCGGCCAGGGCCCGCCACACGTCTATGTCGCAGGGGGTCGTGCCTGGTATGATGCTCACCTTAGCTCGCTGCAGTATAGCTCGCACCAGACACAAGATCTGCCTGTGTCCGCGGCCAGGGCCCGCCACACGTCTATGTCGCAGGGGGTCGTGCCTGGTATGATGCTCACCTTAGCTCGCTGCAGTATAGCTCGCACCAGACACAAGAGCTGCCTGTGTCCGCGGCCAGGGCCCGCCACACGTCTATGTCGCAGGGGGTCGTGCCTGGTATGATGCTCACCTTAGCTCGCTGCAGTATAGCTCGCACCAGACACAAGAGCTGCCTGTGTCCGCGGCCAGGGCCCGCCACACGTCTATGTCGCAGGGGGTCGTGCCTGGTATGATGCTCACCTTAGCTCGCTGCAGTATAGCTCACACCAGACACAAGAGCTGCCTGTGTCCGCGGCCAGGGCCCGCCACACGTCTATGTCGCAGGGGGTCGTGCCTGGTATGATGCTCACCTTAGCTCGCTGCAGTATAGCTCGCACCAGACACAAGAGCTGCCTGTGTCCGCGGCCAGGGCCCGCCACACGTCTATGTCGCAGGGGGTCGTGCCTGGTATGATGCTCACCTTAGCTCGCTGCAGTATAGCTCGCACCAGACACAAGAGCTGCCTGTGTCCGCGGCCAGGGCCCGCCACACGTCTATGTCGCAGGGGGTCGTGCCTGGTATGATGCTCACCTTAGCTCGCTGCAGTATAGCTCGCACCAGACACAAGAGCTGCCTGTGTCCGCGGCCAGGGCCCGCCACACGTCTATGTCGCAGGGGGTCGTGCCTGGTATGATGCTCACCTTAGCTCGCTGCAGTATAGCTCGCACCAGACACAAGAGCTGCCTGTGTCCGCGGCCAGGGCCCGCCACACGTCTATGTCGCAGGGGGTCGTGCCTGGTATGATGCTCACCTTAGCTCGCTGCAGTATAGCTCGCACCAGACACAAGAGCTGCCTGTGTCCGCGGCCAGGGCCCGCCACACGTCTATGTCGCAGGGGGTCGTGCCTGGTATGATGCTCACCTTAGCTCGCTGCAGTATAGCTCGCACCAGACACAAGAGCTGCCTGTGTCCGCGGCCAGGGCCCGCCACACGTCTATGTCGCAGGGGGTCGTGCCTGGTATGATGCTCACCTTAGCTCGCTGCAGTATAGCTCGCACCAGACACAAGAGCTGCCTGTGTCCGCGGCCAGGGCCCGCCACACGTCTATGTCGCAGGGGGTCGTGCCTGGTATGATGCTCACCTTAGCTCGCTGCAGTATAGCTCGCACCAGACACAAGAGCTGCCTGTGTCCGCGGCCAGGGCCCGCCACACGTCTATGTCGCAGGGGGTCGTGCCTGGTATGATGCTCACCTTAGCTCGCTGCAGTATAGCTCGCACCAGATACAAGAGCTGCCTGTGTCCGCGGCCAGGGCCCGCCACACGTCTATGTCGCAGGGGGTCGTGCCTGGTATGATGCTCACCTTAGCTCGCTGCAGTATAGCTCGCACCAGACACAAGAGCTGCCTGTGTCCGCGGCCAGGGCCCGCCACACGTCTATGTCGCAGGGGGTCGTGCCTGGTATGATGCTCACCTTAGCTCGCTGCAGTATAGCTCGCACCAGACACAAGAGCTGCCTGTGTCCGCGGCCAGGGCCCGCCACACGTCTATGTCGCAGGGGGTCGTGCCTGGTATGATGCTCACCTTAGCTCGCTGCAGTATAGCTCGCACCAGACACAAGAGCTGCCTGTGTCCGCGGCCAGGGCCCGCCACACGTCTATGTCGCAGGGGGTCGTGCCTGGTATGATGCTCACCTTAGCTCGCTGCAGTATAGCTCGCACCAGACACAAGAGCTGCCTGTGTCCGCGGCCAGGGCCCGCCACACGTCTATGTCGCAGGGGGTCGTGCCTGGTATGATGCTCACCTTAGCTCGCTGCAGTATAGCTCGCACCAGACACAAGAGCTGCCTGTGTCCGCGGCCAGGGCCCGCCACACGTCTATGTCGCAGGGGGTCGTGCCTGGTATGATGCTCACCTTAGCTCGCTGCAGTATAGCTCGCACCAGACACAAGAGCTGCCTGTGTCCGCGGCCAGGGCCCGCCACACGTCTATGTCGCAGGGGGTCGTGCCTGGTATGATGCTCACCTTAGCTCGCTGCAGTATAGCTCGCACCAGACACAAGAGCTGCCTGTGTCCGCGGCCAGGGCCCGCCACACGTCTATGTCGCAGGGGGTCGTGCCTGGTATGATGCTCACCTTAGCTCGCTGCAGTATAGCTCGCACCAGACACAAGAGCTGCCTGTGTCCGCGGCCAGGGCCCGCCACACGTCTATGTCGCAGGGGGTCGTGCCTGGTATGATGCTCACCTTAGCTCGCTGCAGTATAGCTCGCACCAGACACAAGAGCTGCCTGTGTCCGCGGCCAGGGCCCGCCACACGTCTATGTCGCAGGGGGTCGTGCCTGGTATGATGCTCACCTTAGCTCGCTGCAGTATAGCTCGCACCAGACACAAGAGCTGCCTGTGTCCGCGGCCAGGGCCCGCCACACGTCTATGTCGCAGGGGGTCGTGCCTGGTATGATGCTCACCTTAGCTCGCTGCAGTATAGCTCGCACCAGACACAAGAGCTGCCTGTGTCCGCGGCCAGGGCCCGCCACACGTCTATGTCGCAGGGGGTCGTGCCTGGTATGATGCTCACCTTAGCTCGCTGCAGTATAGCTCGCACCAGACACAAGAGCTGCCTGTGTCCGCGGCCAGGGCCCGCCACACGTCTATGTCGCAGGGGGTCGTGCCTGGTATGATGCTCACCTTAGCTCGCTGCAGTATAGCTCGCACCAGACACAAGAGCTGCCTGTGTCCGCGGCCAGGGCCCGCCACACGTCTATGTCGCAGGGGGTCGTGCCTGGTATGATGCTCACCTTAGCTCGCTGCAGTATAGCTCGCACCAGACACAAGAGCTGCCTGTGTCCGCGGCCAGGGCCCGCCACACGTCTATGTCGCAGGGGGTCGTGCCTGGTATGATGCTCACCTTAGCTCGCTGCAGTATAGCTCGCACCAGACACAAGAGCTGCCTGTGTCCGCGGCCAGGGCCCGCCACACGTCTATGTCGCAGGGGGTCGTGCCTGGTATGATGCTCACCTTAGCTCGCTGCAGTATAGCTCGCACCAGACACAAGAGCTGCCTGTGTCCGCGGCCAGGGCCCGCCACACGTCTATGTCGCAGGGGGTCGTGCCTGGTATGATGCTCACCTTAGCTCGCTGCAGTATAGCTCGCACCAGACACAAGAGCTGCCTGTGTCCGCGGCCAGGGCCCGCCACACGTCTATGTCGCAGGGGGTCGTGCCTGGTATGATGCTCACCTTAGCTCGCTGCAGTATAGCTCGCACCAGACACAAGAGCTGCCTGTGTCCGCGGCCAGGGCCCGCCACACGTCTATGTCGCAGGGGGTCGTGCCTGGTATGATGCTCACCTTAGCTCGCTGCAGTATAGCTCGCACCAGACACGAGAGCTGCCTGTGTCCGCGGCCAGGGCCCGCCACACGTCTATGTCGCAGGGGGTCGTGCCTGGTATGATGCTCACCTTAGCTCGCTGCAGTATAGCTCGCACCAGACACAAGAGCTGCCTGTGTCCGCGGCCAGGGCCCGCCACACGTCTATGTCGCAGGGGGTCGTGCCTGGTATGATGCTCACCTTAGCTCGCTGCAGTATAGCTCGCACCAGACACAAGAGCTGCCTGTGTCCGCGGCCAGGGCCCGCCACACGTCTATGTCGCAGGGGGTCGTGCCTGGTATGATGCTCACCTTAGCTCGCTGCAGTATAGCTCGCACCAGACACAAGAGCTGCCTGTGTCCGCGGCCAGGGCCCGCCACACGTCTATGTCGCAGGGGGTCGTGCCTGGTATGATGCTCACCTTAGCTCGCTGCAGTATAGCTCGCACCAGACACAAGAGCTGCCTGTGTCCGCGGCCAGGGCCCGCCACACGTCTATGTCGCAGGGGGTCGTGCCTGGTATGATGCTCACCTTAGCTCGCTGCAGTATAGCTCGCACCAGACACAAGAGCTGCCTGTGTCCGCGGCCAGGGCCCGCCACACGTCTATGTCGCAGGGGGTCGTGCCTGGTATGATGCTCACCTTAGCTCGCTGCAGTATAGCTCGCACCAGACACAAGAGCTGCCTGTGTCCGCGGCCAGGGCCCGCCACACGTCTATGTCGCAGGGGGTCGTGCCTGGTATGATGCTCACCTTAGCTCGCTGCAGTATAGCTCGCACCAGACACGAGAGCTGCCTGTGTCCGCGGCCAGGGCCCGCCACACGTCTATGTCGCAGGGGGTCGTGCCTGGTATGATGCTCACCTTAGCTCGCTGCAGTATAGCTCGCACCAGACACGAGAGCTGCCTGTGTCCGCGGCCAGGGCCCGCCACACGTCTATGTCGCAGGGGGTCGTGCCTGGTATGATGCTCACCTTAGCTCGCTGCAGTATAGCTCGCACCAGACACAAGAGCTGCCTGTGTCCGCGGCCAGGGCCCGCCACACGTCTATGTCGCAGGGGGTCGTGCCTGGTATGATGCTCACCTTAGCTCGCTGCAGTATAGCTCGCACCAGACACAAGAGCTGCCTGTGTCCGCGAGCCAGCTTGTCGGCGGCGGCGTGCAGCCCCCCCCGCGCGACCACCGCGTCCCGCACCCCGCACGCGTCTAAGGCCCGCCACACGTCTATGTCCAAGTACTGGCGCAGGGGGTCGACGTTGTCGCGTATATTGCCCGTGAATATAAACGGTTCTTGAGGTATTATGCCGATTCGCGACCTGTCATGGGTTGTGTTTTTGATAAGTATAGTTAAAATCAAACTTTCTACGCTCCGTGCTTATTTAAACTATACTTTTTCTCTCTACTCTGTACATTACTAATTGGAATGTATTTTCATTAATAGTATCTCACTTTACAGAATTAATTATATTTTTATATCAACTTTATATTCAAACGTCTCTGGCGTTATTAACTCTACGAGACAAACTCAGAGACAGAGAGCATGGAGCCACAACCTGAGGGTTATACAAGCAGGGGCATGCATTCCATTTATGCCAATAGGCAAGCCTACCTACCATATTTAGAGTCTAAATAATATACCTACACTAGATTCCAAGTTGATTCAGATAAATTTAGTTCTTTTAATCTATAATCGAACTTCTATTGAACCCCCAACCAGTGCGTTTTTCGTTGAGCGATATACTAAATACCTATAGTACGCAGTTCCGATAATGCCTACTCAAGTTAGCTAGTAAAATACGTTCAATTTCTATATCAAAATTTATTTGTCAAGGTTATACGACCACAGCAAAAAATATACAATTACTATGTATATCGTTCTTAAATATGACCATCGCAATTTGACATCTTTAACACATCCTGGGTAGGGAAGCTTATGACAATTCAAACTGACAACTGCAGCTGTCACTGATTAAACCAACGAAAGAAAATATACCTACATTCTGATTTATGAGTAATTATTATGACGTGTCTCGTTCGATTAGTGTCCGAGTTTCAACCTTATTGCACTCCCATAAGAGCGTTGACATCGCACATGACGTGATTCATGATTGTGAGATATAAAATATGACATTTTTTCATTATTAACAATTTGTTTATATCGATGTACCTAAGTGCGTGTAGATGTAACGTAGAGACGTCAACGTCGTCGATGAGCACACGTCCGCTCCGCGCGGGAGTCAGTCTCAGAATGGCCCGCAACAGTGAGCTCTTGCCGGCGCCCGTGCGCCCCACCACGGCGACCCTCTCGCCCGGGTGACTGGAGAACGACACGCCGCGGAGAGCGGGGCTACTGGTGCTGCTCTCACTGTACCGACGACCAATAATATTATTAAATAGATAAGTTATATACTCACAAAATAACCGAAATAGTTGCCCGCAGAGCTCTTAACATAAAGGAGATAATTTTTTTTGGGCCCACTGGATATTGTGATGTTTATTAATCGTTTTATACTAGTAAATTTGTAAATAATTTATTATTGTCAACAGGCTATATTTTATTGTAAAATCTAACCGGGTTCATGAAATTATAATAAAAAAGCAAACACTTGATACATTTCCTATATCCTTTTATGGTCACCATGGCAAAAAAATGCGTATAATGAAACATCTATAACATTCATGTGAGAAAATTAAAATATTACTGCAAAACGTGGTAGTAACAGTGATTATCGGCTTTTAAAAAGTATCAAATATCTATTGGATCCATGAACCTCATTTAAATTATTATTTTAGAGATTAAACTAATTTAGCAATAAGTAGATAGTTTCACATTACCGTGCAATGGAATAAAGTAACATAGACAAAGTCTATCTGTGCATCTGTCATTTTGATTTTTATGTTGTCAAAACAGAATTCTGTAATTTTCGTTTCTTTCGAGTTGCATGACAGTTTATTTTGCATTATTATAATAATTTGGTTTTTAAATAGATTTTAATATCGCATCTACAGCATATTATACTTCAGAGAGTCGTGGTGTAAATTTTGCTGTACGATTTATGATCGTAATTTGCGAAAACATTAATAAGTGTCTGAGATACCTGGAGACTTGATGAACTGGGCCTTCGGAGAATAAAAAAATTAAGAATTTCGGCAACATATCCATGAGTTTGCTCAAAATAAACGGGGTAGGAAACAATCAAGGCACACAAGTAGAAAAACTTATCTACTGGTTGACCCATCGATTTCTAATACTAGAGCTCTAATAGTAGACATTCTGTTGATTGCTTTGCACATGAAATGTCTGTTGTGTGGTATTAAAGGCACGGCATCGAGATGAGCCACGTAAATCGTTTCTGGATGAGATTTTAATTATAAAAGATGATTTTGAAAATGATGATGATTAATAAATATTTATTTATACTATATAAACAATGTGTCTTTTCTTCCTATGATAAACAGTGTACAAAACCTTACCTCAATAGTATTTATATGAAATACTTATTTTATTAAGGCATGACTTTGAAATTATTATTATTTATTTATTTAGATTCACCAGTGGTAATTACAATAATACATTTATAATTATTATTAATATGCTAATTTAGAAGGGTCTTATTACAAAATGCATTACCTTTTAAGGTGAATACCGCATGCTAAATTATGTGTGAAATACTTATAATATAAAATAAGTATATGTTATAAAACAACCATTCTAATGAAATTAAAAAATTAACAAAATCTACCAAACAAGTTAAGATAAACGTATTAAACAAATTAATTATTTATTTGCAATACATTCTTTTACATTTTTGCGAAACGATGGCAACGAATCACTCAATGGGTAAGCATTTATATTCGTTTATAATTTTGCATAATCGCGACACAAGTAAATTGTTCCCCAAAAAAGTTCTGCGAGAAGGTTTTTCAAATAAGTTCACAGGTTTACGTGGGCATCTAGGCACTCTATAATTAAACATAGACACAAGAAAGGAGTTGTCATAAATGTTATTAATACTTTTGTATAAGAAAAGTAAATCCAATATGACCCTACGTTGTTTCAGAGTTAGTATATTAAAATATGTAAGTCTTTCAGAGCATGTTGCGAGTGATCTAGATTTTCCTATTGAGAAAGCCAAGTGATAAAGAAAACGCTTCTGGATTCTTTCGATTCTGAGACAATGACACGTGTAGTGTGGTCTACAGACGGTACTGCCATATTCCAAAATACTCACAACCAGACTTTTATATAGGATCACCTTCGTACGCCAGTTCCTAAAAACTTTGCCATGTCGAATTACAAATCCCAGGATTTTAGAGTCTCTGCTTACAATAGAGTCTATGTGCGGTATAAACGTAAGTTTGCTATCAAATATAACACCCAAATCCTTAATAACATCTACTGTACTGAGAGGCATATATTATCTAAATAGTATTTAGTTGTAATATTATTTTTGCATTTTGTGAACGTTATATGCAAGCATTTATTTTTATTGAGTATTATACCATTAAGCTCGCACCACCACTCTAAATAAACTATTTAGGTCTGACTGCAATGCGCTAACATCATCGGGACCATTGATGATCTTAAAAATTTTTAGGTCATCAGCAAACATAAATGGTGTGCAGTATTTAAGGCAGTTTGGAAGGTCGTTGATAAATATGTTAAATAGAAGAGGACCTAAACGCATGTCAGATAGAATATCGTTCACTTCGTCATACATAGCTTGGTTTTTTTTCACTTTGAAAGTCAGTGAAGTGTCGTCCGCAAACAATACTACCTTATGCTTTTTCTCTATAAGATTAGGAGGATCATTTATATAGACAAGGAAGAGGAACGGTCCAAAAAAAGACCCTTGTGGCACCCCCATACTGAGAGGAGTCCCAGGAGATCTCCTGCCATTCACGTCAACCTTCTGAATTCTATTGTTTAGATATGAAGTCAGAAGATCGAGCGCAGTTCCTTTTATGCTATAGTTGTATAGCTTCCTGACCAGCGTTGAATGTTGAACACAATCAAAAGCCTTAGATAAATCACAGAAGATGCCAAGTGCATTCTGCGATTCCTCCCAGGCATCAAAAATATTCTTGATTAGCTCAACAGCTGCATCCGTTGTTGAACGTCCCCCAGTAAAGCCAAATTGTTTTAAATAAAAAATTGGTGTAAGTTTACTATGTTTCAGAAGGTCAGGAAACACGCCACGATTAATACAATTATTAAAGATTCAAGATATGGTGCTATAACATCAACTATTAAACTTATTATTTAACAGAAATGCCCCATATACAACGTGAATCAAAAAGGGTATACTATGCTTTGAACCCGACATTCCTTGGGTCATCTCTATTGACTATGTGAAGTCAGAAATTAATTAGCGTTATATTTGAATACAATATTTAAAGTCCACAGTTTTCGCAAGAACTATGCATCCCACAACCCTTATCAGCTGTTTTTCTGAACTCTCTTTGACCTTTAGGTCTGTTCTGTTTTAACAGATGAATAACGAAGATGTGACATAATATCAGATAATAGTAAAATGCCTACTGCTTATTGCACCTGTGAGGAAAATTATAATCTCATTTTGCCATGAAGACGGAGTTATTTTGTATGTGCATTTTCTTTAGCTGACATTGAAAATCATTCTAAATTTGTATTTACTTTAATTACCAATAAAGATAGGTAATTCTAATCCAATTATGAAACTCTGTAATGCATATTTTTAGGTTAAAAAGTTCGGCCTATCGGCATTTTTACTCTTTGAATTGTGTGAATGTGAATATCATAATTAAGATATTTACTGCTCTGTGATTGGAGAATGTTTATGTGTTTGTAAAATCAAAGGGATTGCCGATTGTAAAGGAACCTACACACCGGACCATTTTTAATAATTCAAGATTCTTTTGTTGTGTTGGAAATTGAATGAGTTCTCATTTTTGATAAGTTATTACCTAAGCACTTTAATGTAGGATTATTTGAATGATTGATGTCTCAAGGTGACGAGCGCAATTGTAGTTCCACACGCGTTTTTGGGTTTTTCTTAACTCTTGATCGGCACTGCATTGTATTGGGCAGGGCGTATCAATTACCAGTCGCTGAATGTCCAGCTCGTCTTGTCCCTTCTTAACACAAAAAATGTATTATCCAATAAAGATAATTCTAATAGGCTCCTATTAAGAAATTGTTCTTCACGGATAACTTTAGTCAAAAATGGACGTCTTTAACCATTCTCGTATTAATAATAGATAGGTAGGTATTTCATTCCCAGGCCGGGCATTTGCAAAGCGTTGCGTTTTTAGTAAGAAATTTCTGAGTAGTAGCCCAGAGTTTAGAAATGTGGAGGCTTGCCCCTATTATGTGGGTAAATATGAACCTTGTCCAATTTAACTCCCAGAAGACTCAAGTTTGCGCGTATACCCGTACCACTACGTTACCATTTGTCGTATCACCGCTCTTTGACAACACTTCCTTTACATCCTCGCCTAGTATCGGAATACTGGGTCTCGATATCTTGAGTGATTGTCAATTTCGAGGCCATCTGGAGAGCAAAGCCAAATAGGCTGTCATCTCTGGTCTGGCGCACCCCAGTATAAGCTCGATCAATTTGACCGCGCGCAACACAGAGCATCGAATTGTCCGGGACCCAGTGCTCTGTGAACGACTGGATCACTTGGCGTTGCGTAGAGACATCGCCTCATTGTGTGTCTTCTACGGGCATTTACCATGGGGAGTGTTCCGAAGAGCTGTTTCACCCGATTTCTGCCGCTGAATTCGGTCCTCCACAGTGTGGTATTCAAAGAGCTTTCTTATGAATGAACTTCCTTGTGCGGTATTTCCGGGATGATACGACATGGGTACCTTCAATAAAAGCGCATACACCTTAATTAAAGACCGGCAACGCTCCTGTGATTCCTCTGGTGTTGCAAGAGAATGTGAGCGGCGGTGATCACTTAACACCAGGTGACCCGTACGTTCGTTTGTCTTCCCTTTCCATAAAAAATACAAGCCACTTGTTATTTCGGCGAGTGTGCATACCCCTTAATCATAATTCATAATACCAAATTCAATGGACATTTATTTAATAATTTTTATACTTTAGTTATGTTCCGATATTCATGTTTGTTAGATCGTCGCGTTGGACTTTTGGATTGCAGTATTTTCGTATGATGATCATGGCAGATTATGGGAACAATGAATATTACGACATGATATTGTGTGTTGGTGCGGTGACAAATAACAATCTGGTCGCAGCTCGCGAAGTGTACCACCGTCGGTACCGGAATAGTGGTTCGCCGAGCCGAATTATGTATTGAAAGGGAAGGAAGGAACATTGAACCCTTCCTTTAGTGGTGTTGCTGCAAAACCTACGTACCTCCTTATAACTGTATCATGTGTGATGTACCTGGGCTGTTTTGAATGTACTAGTAATGAAATAACTAGGTATCTACTTAGGTACCTAACTACCTAAAACATAATCAACATGACGTGATGTGGTGTTTTCTGTGTATTTATTGTGAAACTCAAGGAGTGTTAAAAAGCTGCGCAGCAAGATTGGTATGTATTCTTATCGAAAACCTAATGTTTAAGTCCGTAGGTAGGTTACCTAATTTTGTTTACAAACAACGACTCCGCCCATATTAAATGGCGGTCTCTTTAAAAGTTAGGGTTGTCTGAGAAAAGAAATTGAAAAATAATATTTTTATTTTGTATGGGCTTTTTTTATTCTTATTTTTTTATTTATTCAAATTTAAACATCACAATACTATCGCATATTACTTATATAACTTAGCATTGAAGGGATGTTATACCGTTTTTGATTCACGTTGTATCAGCAGTTTTTTCATGTCCAGAGACTTAAAAGTTTTAATTATTTCTCCAGGGCTAACAAAACTAAAATTGAAAGTTTGTTGACATTCCCTAACATCTTCCAGTAGAAGTGACTCAGCAACACTGGTGGAGAAAAAAGAGTGCTTGTGATAGAAACTGGAATCTCAGAAAAAAATTCTCAAAAGCAGAAGCAACTTCCTGCTGAGATTGAATTCCATGTTAATCATGATTTCATGGTTATCAATTTATTCCCAGTTAATCACATTCCAAGTCATCTTTATTTTATTAGGTGCATTTTTAATTATCTTTCTGATATGTATAGACTTTGCAATAGAACACTTTTAAATCATTTAGAGTATTTTTTAACATACTCGAGAAGATGCATCATCATTATATAATGAACTCTCACTAGTTCATATAGCCTTTGTCTGCTCCTATGAATGCCAGCTGTTGCCCAATCATTAAATGACAAGAAACCACCTGATTTGACTGTCTTAGAAGTAAATATAGAAGCAAACTCTGTTTTAATTATTTAAAATAACTTCTTTTAACTTAAATTATATTTCAATAAATCCAAAATTGACAGTTTAACTGACACCTTACCTCTATATTTCTCCATTCGCCTATTATTCACAGGAACAAACGTAAACTTTTTGATTTTAGTACATTTATTGACCTGAATAATAAAAGAGGCTAACTGACCAAAGTGGTCTGAACTCAGTTTGTTTATTATTGCCTGAGAAATGGATAATTGGAAAATATGTTATCAATACAGCTTTTGGAGGTGCCGGTTACTCTAGTAGGCTCTAAGAAAATATTGGTTAAATCATATGATTAAACCAATATAAAAGGAAAAGTAAAGCTAAAAAATACTATCTAGAAGCTAATAACCAGGAATACCTATGATGTATATTTTCAATAATACTACTATATATTATATTAAGTCTTAGGTAATTAAAACAATTATTGTAATGCGAACTTACCGCTCGCACATAAACCTTAGAGGTTTTGCGAGTATGTCTTTATTATTATATATTAAGATAATTTTGTTCATTGAATAAATGAATAAAAAATAAATAAAATATACTAACAACTCTAGGGGTCTGTATATACTAACAACGAATCTAGAGATTATAAAGAATAAATCAATATAATTTGTTTTCATCAAAATCTTTTCACTAAAGGCATATCAATAAAATCGACACTTATACCAGTAGCTGGTATTAATGCTAACTCATCTCCAAAAGGCTGTACCGATCTTGACGGGATTTTCTTTTTTCAAAGTCAGTTCGTTTTTGCCGTCCAATGAAGATGGACGAATTTGATGAATTTGATTTGACATCGATAAAGAAGGTCTTACTTCCGTTGATATTCCCGAGGTGGACTCCGAGTCCCTACACAATGTGCCAGTTTCACGGAGATATAATCACTACGGAAGAAGCGCGAATGAGACTAGAGAAACCTTAAAAAATTATTTTGTTAGTCCAGCAGGTGAAATTCCGTTTCAATACAACCTACTGTAATAATCTATAGCTCTACAAGTCATGCTCTTGATAGATAAAATGTAAACATTAATTGTAATTGCTCATGTTCCTAATTAATGTAAACTCCACATCAAAATAAAAAAATTTACTTACTGCTAGTGTTGAGTTCTGGACAAATTTCTCCCACTTTTGCCGAGAAATATCTCTGTTGTGATAATTATTTTTGTCTCTCATATCGCACAAACACCTGTTCTCATACACGAGACTGATCAATTTATCGTTATCCATGGTGGAAACTTCGCAGACGCAGGTCGTACGAAAAAATCAAACTCGTTTGAATGCGCGAGTGGTTCTGACGACGTCGTGCATGTTCTGACGCGTTCGTCGTTACCAGTGTAAACACTGTCATTGGATACCAGGCGTTTGTTTCTTCTGGCGAATCCGTCAGAACTCGTCAGAACAAATTTTCGTCAGAACTAGCATCCATAGTAACCTTAGCCTATGTTGCATCAGTTCAGGAATACAGAAACACCATGTTATATTATTTCACAAGAGTACACATTACAGCTTAATTATTTGTTGAATTTAAAAGTTTTTAAATCACAAGGTACCTGTAGTTAAGATAGACATCCTCAAAACTAATAACTCCGTGTGTTGGCCAGCCGTATGGTGGAGATTCTCCTTCAACTTTCTCGCTTTTCACCTGTGAATATTCCAATTATCATTTATTTTTACCGCTATCATAATAGCATTAGTTAAACGACGACCTATAAATTAGAAGTGTCACTACATTACCTGGTCATTACAAGCGAGGCGGTATAATTTGAAAGCCGTTGAAGCGCATTATGAAAGCCGAGAGTGGAATGATCAATGCACACTTGTTATTAAACAACGAAGTTTTCAACATACTTGCGAGGATATCACAAATTTCATTAACTTTAATTATGGAAACAATTGGTGCACGATAGACCACTCTAGATATTTCTCATAAGATTTTAGCGGCAACTGGATCGAATCGAGAGAAAACATAATACAGAGAGAGAGAGAATGAGATGACTCTCATACTGAAAGTCGACTAGTTTTGATAAAAAAATCAGCCACACAGCGAAGATGTTAAGCCATTATAATTGTGTTTGTTGATATGGTGAAGAAATAACACGTATTATCCAGTTAAATGAAAAAAGTTTCATCTACATACACATATAACTTGGTACAAACTAAATTATATTGCCGCACTATTACAGTATTTGTAATTAAATAAAAGACCAATTATAATAAACCGCAGACGTGTTAAAGCAACACAAGTAGGTATAATGATACATATTGTAAGATAGTATTCAAATCACCTGCTCAATATATTCCCCGACTCTTTCGACGGCGATCATCTCCCGCTCTGTCTCCGTGAACGCGTTCAATACATTGCTAAGCATTGACGTCATCGATAGCGCGTACGATATTGCGAGGCCCACGAGACCTAGAACACGAAAATATTTATTTTAAAATAATGCTCCATACATTTTTTTGCAAAAACACACTGCGATCATATCTAGACATAAGTCTAGTACGATAGTCATTACCCTTTTTTAACTAAAGTGC
The DNA here is from genome assembly GCF_905404315.1 of Leptidea sinapis. Taxonomy (NCBI): domain Eukaryota; kingdom Metazoa; phylum Arthropoda; class Insecta; order Lepidoptera; family Pieridae; genus Leptidea; species Leptidea sinapis. The sequence goes on along the minus strand of NC_066288.1, from coordinate 1,625,948 downwards.
TTTTTGCAAGTCTGAGGCTGGTTATAACAAAGAGTGAGGTAATAGTTATTTATCTACACCCACAATATCCTTCAAAAGATTCTGAAACAGTTAGCTTACTGCTAACATTAAAACAGTCCTAGTGCATTCAATATAGGCAAATAGGCATAGCCTTCCTCAATAAAAACCTAAATTAAAATTATATAGCACTAACGTTATAGTTAATTTAGTTCTATTATTCTATAACCAAACTTCCACTAAACACCCACCTGTAAGTTGTACCAAGGTATTACCTTTCGCTAAACCTAAGGTAGGCAGTTTTACAAACGCCTATTAGAAGCGGCTTCCTTACATAGAAATTATTTAGCAATAGTGTTCGTCGAAAGTTATACGACTACAGAAGAAGGTGCGCTGTCTACATATCAAATGTTCCTAAAACATGCCTTCCCAATTTACCAGAGTTACGTAGGCATGCCTACTGGCCTATTATTGGCCCATCGCCTACATCTTAATCAATTATATCGCGAATTCCGAGGTAAACAATAACCAACGATCCCATATCTGTCTCGCTCGCTCCCATGTGCAGTGGATTATAACCTGTTTCGCTCTGCTGCAAAGTGCAAGGCTATTTTGTTTTTTACTTTAATTGCTCAATGTTTTGATTTTGCGTTTAATGTTTGTACAATGACATAAAATAAATGAAGTTGCTGTGTGTTGTGTGTTAAAAATAGGTACCTATTAGGTTATTCAATTATAATAGAGAAATAAGTGTGTGCCAGTTATGTTACACAGTTTGCATTCGAACAAAAATAAAAATTTGTTTCTTTCAATATGTAGGCCGATTAAAATTAATATTACTCCAGATATCTGTGGTGGTGAAAATTTTGTTCGATCGCTATTCCTTTACAATACCTACAAGTAACAACACGAAGAACACCGCAAAAACAGTGGTAAACGAATTTATATCGTTATTACCTACTAAATATTAGACCTACTTACAATAAGTAGGAAAATATATATGTTTTGAATGAAACACCGATTGTAGTGTGTAATTTCTATTTTGAGTTCATAAGTTTGAAAAATTATATGGATTGCGATTAAAGTTGTTTTTGAAGCAACAAATGTTCCAAATACATATTATTACAATAATTATTAGAGTTCACATCGGATCATGGATGAGTGACATCTACTGGTGACTTAATAACATATGAAAGTACACAATACAATATCACGTCATTATAATATTATTATAAAAAAAAATAGTGATCGTGAAATAGATGTTAAATTTATGCAATTATGTGTCTTTACCGCTAGAGGGCGGTAAAAATGAAAATATCTACATTATAGTTAATTTTAATAACAAAATCATTAAAAAAAACTACGCGTACCTATTATGGATAAGGAGTTACAATAGGAAAACTAATTAACATATTCTGAAGCTAATCAAAAAGCGGACTCTATATGTCATTTTTGAAGAGTTTAATTAAAATCATCTAACATATAAAATTCTCGTGTCGCGGTGTCTGTGGTAAAAACTCCTCCGAAACAGCTTGACCGATTCTCATGAAATTTTGTGTGCATATTGGGTAGGTTTGAGAATCGAACAACATCTATTTTTCATCCCCATAAATGTTAAGGGTTAAAGGTTAAAAGTTAATTTTCTTTTTAAGTTTATTTAATTATGATTCAGCATTTAAAAATAGATACAACTTCAATTCTTTTTGCCCTTCTACAATCTACAATTATTTTTGTATAGCGATTTTTATATTAATCTGTTCCATCCACAAATCCGCTATAGGGTTGCAAGATGGCATTCGAATACAATAATATTGTATTACGATAAATTTGGTAGGTGTGAGAACTTTTTATACCCCAAATTTTTTTTAATTACTTTATATGGCAATATAACGTTTGCTGGGTCAGCTAGTATCAATATAAAATTATTTTGTAGAAAATATACGATTAATAATTAATTAAATTAAAATTGTGCTGTGCAATACCAAAATTTTTAACTACATAATTTCATATCATTAGAGTAGAGTACCTAGAGTGATAAAAACTAAAATATTAGGTTGACCAATTAATGGTCCCGAAACTATACGCGAAACACAAACAACTTCAATATTTTGACCTAAAACCTAGCGTAGCTTAAAATATCTGGCGGTGTGCTGTCATAACTTGAATCGCTTATTTTCGTAAACAAAACAATAAAAATATCCATAAAAATGGCGAATAGCCTCCTTTTTTTTATGGCGCGCGAAGTTCTGGTAGTGTAGAACGCGCGTAAACGTAAATGTTCTTTTTTTTTAATTTCATACAGATACCACGCATCGAGCAAAAATAATGTGGCTGTCTGTTAAAACTCTTTGCGCATGAAGGGATAAAAAAATAACAAAGGAGTGTTGTTATGAAATTCAGTACAACATTACAACACTCGTTTGGATGATGTAATGGTTATTAGGACATTGGGTGTTTTAATGTTGGCAATAAGCTGTTTTAGAATCTTTAATAGAGGATTTCAAGCATGGGTCTAGATAAAAGGCATTTATTTTCTCAAAATTGATTCCTTTAGAATTGTTTTTGATTTCATTACTAATATACTATATACTACTACCACTTCGGAAACAAATGGCGCTCTGAGAGGAGCAAGAAACTCTCCCAGAATTCTTTTTTTTGCGCTCTTTTCAATCAAAATATACAATATTGTACAGTCATTTCCATCGCTATAAAATAATCATAATCTAGTCCCAGGCTGTCCGATCACTTAGATATTCAGCTGTGGAGTAATAGGATTTACGATAGAGCCATTTTTTTATAAAACATTTAAATTTATTTATAGATAATGCCTGAACAGTGGCTGGACTTTGAATATAAAAGTGTATAGATTTACCCTTAAAGCTATTATGTATCTTATGAAGCCTACTACAATTAGTTACAAGCAATCCCTTATTTCTAGTGTTATAATAATGAAAATCACTATTAAGAACAAAAAGGTGACGATTTTTGTGAATGTATATTAACTTTTCATAAATGCACTGACAATGAACAGTCATAATATTTATTTCTTTAAATTTTTCTTTGAGAGAGTAAACTCAATAATTAGCTAACCGACATCTCCGGCCGGCGTCTCTTGTTAGCATAGTGACCGGGAATGTAGTAGATACTTAGGATGGTAGAGACTAGCCCCCTTATAATAGTCTGCTAACTTAAAGCATTGCTATTTCTCACTCTGTCTTCTTCTATTGACCTAAGTCAGAATGAGAAAAAACACTCCTTAGCGGCTGCTTAAAGTTAGCGGACCATTATGAATATATATGGGCAAAGAGCTAGTGTGTGTCCACACTGGTGCGCGGGCCTGAGGCAGGCGCGGCGAGGAGGCGTGCGGAGGCCACAGTGGGCTGCGATCTCTCGTAGCGGTTCTTTGTTTGTCAGGAATTGCAAACTATGAACGGATTGAGTATTTTTACTTGACAGTCCGATTCTGAGATGGGAGGTTTGAACATTAGAGATGGTGTACACGAAATAAATAAAATATAGAACAATGTGGTGATTTTTTTTATTTGTATAAATAATTGAGGTTATACCCGAAAAATTACTGTGCTGTGGATGTTTACTTTGCCATATAGGTGGTTTGGATTGAATTGCTCTTATAAACAATTCAGTATTTACCGCTATTTTACAATAAACAATATGCAGCCGTGCACACACCGAGCGATAAGACCGAACTGGTTTGTTATACCCGCATCCCGCGTGCTAGGTCGCTCGCTGACTAGGCTCGTAGTGCGCCAAAACGCGCGGATAGGTTTGAAACCTCCGCACGCTAACTCGCTCGAACCCGTCGCGCTAGGCTTTCGCCTTTGTCACTTCAGTAAGGACGCAAAGGCATGTTTCGTATGTTAGATATTTCGCGCCCGTCGTCGCATCCGCGCTCGCACTATGGACGCACACCTAGAGAGTAACCGCCTGCCGAGCGTGGTGGGTGGTTGGGCAGTTCTTACGCATAAGAACATACTATACCTTGATTGTACCAGCATTATACACCTAGTGTGCTATATTAGTTACATTCTAATTATACAGTCGAGGTAGTGTTATAGTGTAAAGGGAACCGAGAGTGTCAACAAAAATAAACAAGCGTTTGTCCTGAAAATACCGTTATATAGCACTATATAGCTTACATAGAAGGAACGAAGAGCTATGTAGTAACATGGTAAGCCGGGTTCGCTGCGCCGTGTTTTCGTGTTTGTTAACACAATGACATGTTTTTTATACAACTGATAACAGAAAGACCGGTTCTTTGGGATGTTACATTGGTAGAACATAAAAATAAATACAAAAGCTGCATGCACTGTCGGAAACAGCAAACATTTTACGAATAGCAATAGAGCAAGTAAATTCATAATGGTTAAGTCTAGTGACCATGTTACTCATTTTTAAATGAAACAAAAACCGGTGCAGACTGTTTTGCTAACTTGTTTTAACAAGTTTTGTTAAAAAATTGGCGCAACGGACCCGGCTGTAGACGTACCGGGATGTTTCTCGAAGAGGTGCGGGCGAATTGCTTTAATACTATAATGCGAAACGTTGTCTGCACAGGGTGCGGGGTAGCCGCAACAGCATTTTAAACATATTCTAAAACAATTTGTCAGCATTTAAACCATTGTCAGATAATTCACCTTATACTTTCACGCATAGAAATATACTATTTTGAGTTTGCTGTTATTATTATTTTATATTATTAGAACTTAATTACTGACTTATTTTCAAATCTGTAAAGATTCTGGTCGCTCAAATATAGCACGTACAGCTGCAGTAGTGTAACAGGGTGTGACTGTACAAAGTAAAATTATTATTATGGAGAGTAAAACCTACTCATCAAATGTGATAGTAACGTTTTTCTCATTTAAATAAAAACAGACCTTGTCTACTTACAAATAAAGCAACAATTAGCATTGTATTTTCCTGTCGGCCACCTAGCGTTACTTTTGAAAATTATTTTATTTTGCAATAAGGCTAATGTACGTTAGTTTCCTAAACTTTATTAGATGGTGTTGAACCACACACACCCCATCTAAGTTCAAATTAAAAACAAATAATACTAGATTAAACGCTAAAAGTTACAATAGCATTCATCCCAACTATCTTTATCATTCAAATAATAATCTGTCACATTATAATAGGCCTTAGATGTTAATATATTTTTTACGATACTTTTAAATTTTTTAATTGGTTATATTTTAATATCATTTGGGAGTTTATTATAAAATACACAATGTCCACATTAAAAGATTTAGCAATTTTACGGAGCCTAGTAGATCGAATTGCGAGTTTGTCTGTTTCAAGTATTGACATTATGTACATCACTATTCTTTTTAAATTGGCTAACATAAAATCGTATGAGCGTACAGGAGGTTCTCGTATATGTACTGGCTTTTCTCTCAATTAATCCTTTGAGCACATTTTAAAGACTTGACCTGCCCTTTTCTGCAGCACAAATATGCAGTCAATATCTGCGGCCTTACCCCACAATATAATTCCGTAGGACATGACACTATGAAAGTAGCTGAAATACACAAGTGTAGTCGTTTCAACATTTGTTAGCTGCCCAATGTTTTTTATCGCAAATACTGACATAATTTTTTTGCTGGTGTATTATTTTAAATAACAAATATGCATCATCAGCAAACAGTATAATATAATGTTTATTTTGAATAAGATATGGTAAATCATTGAAATAAACTAGAACAAAAAAGGACCCAAGATTGAGCCCTGTGGTACACCCATTGATATGATAGAACCAGTTGATCTTTTTCCAAAAATGTCTTCTGTTTGAAGCCTACTACACAAATATGATTTTATTAACTATAGAGAAACATCTCTAACCCCATAATGGTAATTTTTATTAAGTAAAGTTTCATGATGGACGCAGTCGAATGCCTTGGATAAATCACAAAACACTCCTAACGCATCACATGAATCCTCCCAAGCATCCAAAATGTTTCTTATTAACTCGATACCAGGACCTGTGGTTGAAATACCTTTAGCATAACCATATTGATTATTATGCATGACGTTATCATTGTAAAAATGCTAAATAAGTTGCATTAACCGTACCGTAACCGTTGGTAGTACCGATATGGGTTTAAAATTGGTGAGGTAAGCTTTATCTCCTGACTTAAATTGTGATCTTAGTGTATTTCATTGAGTTAGGAAATACACCACAATCTACACAACTATTGATTATTAAAGTTAAGTCTGTGGCTGCATTTTCTATTACAGATTTCACAATATTAACCGAGATTCCCCATCTTTAGTTTTCTCACATTAAATATATATCAAGTTAAAAGGACTTGCTAATAGACTTATAGCCTAACAGTGTCAATGATCTGCCGGTGTCTATAAGCCGGGCACAAAGCAGGGTCAGACCATGAGACCATCGAGCTGTACCAAAACTGGGGTCCTGTTCCTGAGAGTAGCTAGAATGTCTAGGATGGTACCTGGGTCCGCGACGTGCGTGGCCCGCTGCAGCGCCGCGAGCGCAGCGGCGGCAGCCAGGGCGGCGGCAGACACGCACTGCAGCCTCAGCCCGAGCCATTGCGCCGCCGCTCCGCCGCACAACGCCGCCCGCTGCCAACGCTCAGTCGCTTCCTCGCCATGCTCGCACCAACTCTCCGTCACGCCCATCCCTCGCACGCAACTCACACCTGTTTTAACACATTTTTTGAAGTGAAAAACTCACTACGCGTACTGAGTTTTATTTTGTTGCTATGAATTAGTATCACGACTCTGAGTATTAAATATTAGATAATTTCACATTGGGATCATTATGTTCGTGGTCTAGCGGTATCGACGATACAGATATAGAATCGTGAAGCGATTTACTGTCCGTCGTGGGTTCGAATCCTGGCTTCATTTTCGTTTTTAGTTTTTTTTGTTTATTATTTTTTTGGATGGGAAGGAAATAACTCCGGAAATGAAAGAGGCTTTACTTAACTCCATAGGTGAGGGTAGTAAAATGATCACGAAACCTAGGGCATCTACGTCTAAGGAATTGCACAGAGTGTTATTAGAAGAGGATCAGATTTTGAAACATTCTTTAGAACACAAAAGGGTATGTTCTGCGTACGAGGACTTTGAAAGTCCAACTTTTCATGGCAAAAAGCCAAATTCAAAATTATTTAATTCCACTTCCTTCGCGGAGACCAGTGCGCAAGCTTGTACCTATAAGTCAATGGGATGTCCATTTTTATGGTGACAATAAATTTAGCGTGAATGCTTTTATTAAATAAGAATAATAAAAAAAACTGAATTCCGAAGGTTCATTGGAATCGCTAGTTGGTATCGGAGTTTCGTTGAAAATTTTTCACAAATAGCTGCTCCATTTCATGATTTGGCAAAAGGTAAGAAAAATAAAAAGTTTGTCTGGACAGATGAGACAGAAAAAACATTTCTTAAATTAAAAACATTTCTCACTATGACACCAATCATCTCCTGTCCAGACTTTAGTAAAACTTTCATAATACAATGTGATGCAAGCAGCAAAGGAATTGCCGCAGTACTCTGTCAAAAAATTAATAATGCTGAACAACCGATATCCTATTTAAGTAGGAAACTTAAGGACGCGTTCTCAAAACAGACAGATATCGAATCGCACCACTACACTGACACCGATGAAACACATACACGTACTTAAAGTTAATTGCGGGAATAAAATGAATTTGATACTTTAGCAAGTTTGAATTTTTTTCACAGATAACTTTCAAGTTTTTTTAATACCTATGTATTTATGATATTTGGTTGATGTATTCGTTTAGTAGTTAAATATTAGAACTTTAGATGGCAATTCTGTCGCATGACGTCGTGTGCAATAAACGCAGTTTTTTTTATATCCAAGGCCGCCGCGACAAATTATGATTTCAACATTATGGATACCGTATCCGAGGTTCTCGAGGGTGCAGAGAATGAATTTGAGATCATTTTTGAAATCCAAGATGGCCGCCGCGCAAAATTATGACTTCAACAATATATATACCGAATCCGAGGTGCTCGAGGGTTCAGACACCGAATTTGGGATCATTTTCGAAAACCAAGATGGCCGCCGCGCAAAATTATGATATCAATATTATGGATATCGTATTCGAGGTTCTCGAGCGTGCAGAAAACGAATTTGGGATACATTTCTAAATCCAAGATGGCCGCCGCGCAAAATTATGATTTCAACAATATGGATATCGTATCCAAGGTTCTCGAGAGCGCAGAGAACGAATTTGGGATCATTTTTTAAATCCAAATTGGCTGCCGAGCAAAATTATGATTTTAACAATATGGATATCTAACCTCGAATAAGGTTCTCGAGGGTGCAGAGATCGAATTTGGGACCATTTTTGAAGTGAAACTTCTTTTCCCGCATGAGGGTAAAAATTTTACAGATAGAACGGAATCAAGTATCACGAAAATGAAGAACGTTTTTATCCAAGAAGAGGGGAGGGAGATTGAGTCTGATTGGGATAGAGTTAGATAGGGCGAATGTAGCATGAAGCAGATGGTAGCGCTATGAAGTAAAACAACTTCACTACTAGCGTTGTATCATGCAGGTTTAGCGCGCGGCCGCCTTTTACCTTGGTTCTACTATATCAAGTATTGGAGTATATGGGACCGGCCGTAAAATCGATGCATTAGAGATGTGGGGCTGAAGACGCCTCCTAAAGATCCCGTGGACGGCATTTCGCACCAATCCCCAAAGAGCTTCGTGTTAAAGACAGACTATCATCAATTGTGCAACTACGAATACTGAAGTTCTTTGGTCACGTCTCTAGACATGAGAACTCGATGGAGAGACTGGTAGTTCAGAGCCAGGTGGAAGGCAAGAGAGCACGCGGTCGATCGCCAACCCGCTGGATAGACGCCATCACAAAGGCTACTGTGAGTCCACCATAGTCCAGTGTACTCGCAACGCCTCTAACCGTCAGAAATGGAAGCACATCGCCAGGAGATCTACCCTCTAAAAGGATATTGACCCATCGAACACCCCACCATGTGACTCGTCAGCGCAACCACGACCACTCTGACAAGAGTGTCCGACTAAGAAGAAGAAGAATAAGTTTGGAGAACAGATTAGGATAATTACTAATATAAACGAGATTTAAAAATTAGTATTCACAAAGAAGTTTCACTTCTGACATGTGTACTTGGTACGCACGCCATTTTTTGTGTTACCTGATGATGTTGGACGTAGTAAGGACACCTCCCCTAAAAGTGGAGACTTACCTTGTAGGGTATCGTTGGATAGGTCTTTGAAAGTTAGATTCAGGTTTGATACATGACATTTATTTTGGTCTTTTGAAAATAATGCGGGATTAAGGAAGTTATACGTGACATTTATGAAATAGCTTATACCTTATGATTACAATATCTATTGAAATAACTCTTCTTGACATAATATGGTGGTAATAGTTGTTCTTGTGGTTAAAAAGGGCATGATATTTTTTTTTGCATGTAGGGTATCATTAGATAGGTCTTTCAAAATCAAATTTGGATATTTTTAATTAGATTGATAACGGAATGTTTTTTGTGAATATTGTGGGTGAAAATCGAAACGTTAATATTTCTATTTTATGTGTTGTCTGATGCTTTGTACGTGCCCTTGCGGTAGCGTAGGTTAGTAAAATTATACAATTAATAAATGATTCTTTATTGGATATAATTAACTTTCATTTTTCTCTCAGCTTATTTAGGGAATTTAATTTTGACCCGATATTCGTTATTGTTGACCCCAAAAACCATGAAAATGACACCCATGATGAGAAGTTGGTGAATTTCATAGGCGCCATCTTGGATTTCGATTTTAACCCAATATTCGTTATTGTTGACCCCGAAAACCAAGAAAATGACACGCATGAAGAGAAGTTGGTAAAATTCATAGGCGCCATCTTGGATTTCGATTTTGACCCGATATTCGTTATTGTTGGCCCCGAAATCCATGAAAATGACACCCATAAAGAAAAGTTGCCAATTTTATAAGCGCCATCTTGGATTTCGATTTAATATAGACCTTATATTTAGAGATGAACTTATAAATCACTAATTCTTCAAAAACAGAATCATAATTTTTAGAAAATCTGACTGCGTACAAAATATGTAAAGTATCAAATACAGTATTGTAGAGCTTATAAAAAATATTCATGTTCGTACAGCGATCTTTCCGAGCACGAGCTGCTGCTTACACAGCGTCTACCCATGACGACGGCCGAGCGCGGACTGACGTTGTTTCGATAGATGTTTCTGTGCAATGCGTACGGAGTCACAAAATAAAATAACCCTTACCCTTTGTGTGGTATACACATTAAAGTTCATGCTTATCAGAAAAATATATGAATTTTAAACGATTCATTTTTATTTTTTTCTGAGATTATTTATAACATACTCATTAATTTATTTCCCGTGTTTTTGAAAATATTATATCTGCTTTCCTTACGTATTTTTATTTATATCAAAATTTCAAAGCAAACATTTCCTGCTAATTGGAGATAAAGAAGTGATCTATTGTGGCAATTTTCATATTTGTTAGATTTAGTTTCATTTCATCACAAACTCTACCGAAAAATATCGTATTTTTGTCGGATTCGCAAACGCGTCCTTAATAGCCGTGAACAATTGTACTCGACATCCGAACGGGAACTTTTAAGTATAGTTTATGCAATTGAGAAATTTAGACCCTACATAGATGGTACTCACTTCACAGTTATTACTGATCATAACGCACTTAAAATGCTATACAATTTGAACAATCCGCATGGTAGATTAGGGCGGTGGGCTATGAAGTTACAACAATTTAGCTTTGATATATTTCATAGACCAGGCAGAAGTAATGTAGTGCCAGAATCTAGGTGTGTTTTTGCAATTATCTACAATGATTGGGGCAATATTAGATAAACATAAGGATGAGTGGTATAAAAGTAAGGTGGCTAAATTTGGAAGTGAACAGAATAATTGTAACGACTTGCAGGTTAGAGAGGATCTTTTATACAAGAAAATTTGTTTAAAAGCAATATCCAAACGAAGCGAATGACTGGAAACTAGTCATTCCACAGTCTTTGAGATGTGATATTTTAAAACACTGTCATGATGATGTTACAACAGGCAGCATTTCGGAGAGCGCAAGACATTATTCAAGATACAAGCACATTTCTTTTGGCCAAATTTGCTGAGTGACATTAGGCAATATATATGGAAATGTGAAACTTGTGCAAAAGTGAAAGTATCACAGAAATTACCTCATCATACGGGTCAAGAGAGAAATTTAATGGACCTTGGCAAGTCATATCAACAGACCCCATGGGCCCCTTTCCAAAAAGCAAGAATATCAACACATTGCTTTTAGTTATAACCTATATTTAGTAAATTCACATTAATGTTTCCCTTGTGAACAGGAAAAGCAGACAAACATTGTAAAATTTTAGAGACAGTTCTTGCTTTTTGGCAAAGTTTCAGCTATAATATGTGACAATGGAAAGCAATTTGTATCACAAGTATTCAAAGATCTCGCACCTAAATATGACACTCAGATTTGGTATACTCCTAATTATCATCCTGAAAGCAATCCTACAGAACGTGTAAGCAGAGTTGTTGCACAATGATAGCGTCTTACATTAATTCAAGAAATCATAATGAATGGGATAAACATTTACAAGTATTTGCACACGCTATACGGACATCAATTCATGAAACTACTGAGTACACACCCTCTTTTTTTGTTCTTTGGCCGAGAAACATCCTTTACTGTAAAACTGACCGGTGAATCTGTTGGCACACAACATACAGTGCAGAACCAACCGATACGTATGAACATTGAAGAATATTTACATAGCTTGAAATCGCGATCTAAATTACACAGAGAGGTTGAAAAGGATAAAGCTCGCACATGACAAAAGTCTCTGGTTTTATAGCGAAAGACTTCGTAAAGCGAATTTTAAAGAGTAGCGATATAGTATGGAGACGATCGAAATTCCAGTCTAAATCGGGAAACGAATTTATGGCCAAGCTTGCACCGAAATTTGAAAAAGCTATAATTTTTAAAAAATTGTTGGATAATGTATTTCAGGTAAATAATGTTTATGGCAAACCGATTGGCGTTTGGCATGCAAAAGATTTAAGGACTGTGGACTGATGCATAGAAGAAATAATATATATATTTAAGATTAAATATATATTTTTTTCTTTTGTAGGTTGGGGGAATGTTATGAATTAGTATCACGACTCTTTGTGTATTAAATATTAGATAATTTCACAATGTGGGTCATTACGTTCGTGGTCATATCAATGTCACGGTCGGTCATTGACATTAGCGATCAGTTGTGCAATGAAATAACACATACCTTTGTAAGCGACAATGTGATCTATATTCTATGTGGTTATGGTTATAGTTTTCATTTGGTAATACAGAAGTTTGTGCCCTCAAAAATATTTGTTAAAACATAAGGAAAGGGATAAGATGCACAGAATTTATATCCAATTAGGATAAAAGTTAGGCATTTGCATTTGTATGTGAAAATAATATTACCATTTTGTATTGTCCTAGCCTATGGAAATGCCCTTTTGATCAGTACATAAGTACCCTGAGAGGTAGAGCAGCCGAGAGCTTGGGTTTTAGTAGAACTCCCTCCAACGTGGATAAAATTCTCCTGGCGTCCAAAGTAGTCTTAGTCCTTAGCTTTAGTTTAGTTTAGATAGAATAAGGTGCAATTAGGCTACAATTTGTTTAGTTCAAGAAATATAAGTTCTCATTTACCAAAGGTGTTTCATTTACATAACAAAACCCGTAACATTGTGACAATTTAATGAGACTTAGCTGTCACCTAAACTACCCGTCCAGTAAAACCGGCTTCCGTCTTCGAACAAGACTCGCTCGATGCTCAAAAACAATTTCATTACATATTGCTCCTTGCGACTTTTGAATGCTATATCGCATGCAGACACTACGGGTAAAGTTTTGGTACTACTAAGTGGTTTATTTATATCATGAAGTAAGATAACTAAAGACTTACGTAATACGCGTACGGTTCACCTGATATTAAGTGCCCGCCCACATTCTGCAACACCAGAGCAATCACAGGAGCGTTTCCGGTTTTTTAGAAAGGTGTACGCGCTTTTTTAAAGGTACTCATGTCGTATCTTAGTATTTGGCCCTTATTATATCTAATGCTGTAATAATTGTTTGTTCAATATAAAGATAATATACTTTACTTGTGGTTTAATTGATTTATGTTTGTCACCTTATTATATTAACTGTAATATCCATAGCGCCTTAAGCATATACTAATTGCTAATGAACATAACCTATTACAGATAAAGGTATCCTACCTTTAGAATGCAAGGAGACGGCAGAACTAATTTTATTAGACCACATCGAAAGTCATAATAAATCATCGCTCTAGAATTTTCTCGAGTCAATTCCATTTTCTCAACGACTAAACAAGTTTGAAAAGACCTTGTGACAAGACCGAGAATCTTTTTTAAATAAATAAATGGTATTCGATTTTTTAAACCAAGGAGTTTTCAATTAAAAAGATTTTAATATGACAGGAACAGTGGAAATATTCCATTCCCGATACTTTTAGTGCAGCCCTCGTAGTACAATGGGTACAAGACAACGATATATTTAATACAATATACTTACTTAAACATACACAATTATTATTATTATTATTAAATACAGAGACAAGAGGATCTTCATGTACAGATCTTATAATAAGTAATGTAAAAGAAGTAAAAGGAAGTGTTGAACATTTACACCTGTCAGACCATAATACTGCACAACTTGTGCGTTTTCCTGTAAAAAGAAAACCATAAATTCTGAGGCATTATTATTATCATAGAAGGCTTAGAAATAGTAGTAAAGTCAAGCCAAAGCTCCGTTTTGAATATTACAGGCATAGAAGCTCAAAAAATAAGAAAAAATATTTAGCCTACTCTTAACTATTGAGGAAATGCATATGCAAGGCTCGACGTAATTGTGCAGGTAATCTTCTCAAATCAAGTAAAAATGTAGCTAGAACATCTTGGTCTATTATAAAAGATGAAAGCACATATGCACCTCCTGTAATTGATGTTTCAGTCTTGAAAACCTCAAATGTTGAGACTTCTGATCCATATATAATGGTAACCGAATTTAATAACTATTGTTGTAATTTACCAATCAAAGCTAACTCAAAAAGTTCCCCAGCTGATGCTGCTAGGGCTGTAGACTGAAGAGTATACCCTCTATTACACAACAGTTATTTATTGAAACACGAATGTGGGTTTATCACACGAGGTGAAGCCGAGTGTGACAATAGTATCACATGAGTGTTTTAATACCTAATTATCAAAAGTTGCATACAAGACTTTATCTACACCCACAATATGAATCCTCTAAAAGATTCTGAAACAGTTAGCTTACTGCTAACATTAAAACAGCCAGTCTTAGTAGTAACCTAATATCATCCATTAGGTACTGATTATGTACAAATAAACTAAGTTTTAATTATTAATTAAAGAATTATTTACTTTAGCAGTAATTTACATTTTGTATAGTGCTATTATTAAAATATCTGGCGGTTTGCTGTCAAAACTTGAATCACTTTGTAAACAAAACAATAAAAATATCGATAAAAATGGCGAATAGCCTCCTTTTTTTTATGGCGCGCGAAGTTCTGGTAGTGTAGAACGCGCGTAAACGTAAATGTTCTTTTTTTAATTTCATACAGATACCACGCATCGAGCAAAAATAATGTGGCTGTCTGTTAAAACTCTTTGCGCATGAAGGGATAAAAAAATAACAAAGGAGTGTTGTTATGAAATTCAGTACAACATTACAACACTCTTTTGGATGATGTAATGGTTATTAGGACATTGGGTGTTTTAATGTTGGCAATAAGCTGTTTCCGAATCTTTAATAGAGGATTTAACACTCTCACTGCCATGGGATCCGCTGGCGGGCCCCAAGTTTGTGAGTGCAAGGGGCCGGTCTTATTTTAGAGAAACATCAACCAGCAGGCCGTGGGGGTCGCCGCAGAGTTTACATCAACAAAACCGCCGCGTACATCAATCGGTAGATAGTGGTCATTGGAACACACCAACTGGCTCTCGTCAAAAACAATTCCCTTTGGCTTTTACATCTGGTGTAAAAAATATTCCCGACACGTGTAAGACCGAGCTGGATTACTATAGTTTGTGTGTGGATAAAGAAATAATTAACCTGATGGTAACCATGACTAACTGTTACGCAAATAAAACGATGTTAGTTACAGTTTTGAGACGATCAAGTAGACTAGTTGATTATGATAATAATGAAATGAAGAAATTCCTTGGTCTCCTGATATGGATGGGTATAAAAAACTGCCAAAGATATCTGATTACTGGAGTCAAAAAATTTTATACAAAAATCCCGTAGCTAGTTCAGTAATGAGCAGAAATCGCTTTGAATTGCTGCTGCGGTGCAGTGCTGGCACTTTGAGGAAACATACGCTGTAATATTTTATTTTATTTTGAGTAACGGCCTACCGTAGCAGAATCGTTGGGACCCGCAGGCGGACTCCATGGCTTGCTAAATTGTAACCATGCTATATATTGCTGGCAGTGAGAGTGTTAAAGCATGGGTTACTTAACACAAACTTATTGTTTCATTTTATTAGTACATGATTACTTTATAAATATTATATAAAATTGTTTTATTTCGTTTGATGACGCTTCTGCCGTGTGGTCGTAATCACACACAGATTTGTTGTAGGTATTATGAATAATTTGAAACTATACCATCTTAGATTAGTACTAGTTGTAGTAAAAGAAACCTTTGTCTAAACGCTTTTGCTCGTCAAGTATGTCTTAAAGGAAAAGAGAAATAAACGACGGCTATTGTGGTGGCTGGATGATCTTGTTACCGGGAGGTCTGCTTGATGTGTTTTTTTTTATTATTATTATTTCCTTTAAAATTAAAGTTATTATATATTTTATTTTATGAAATGCTCACATAATGCCTCTATTTATTTACTGTATGTGTGGATTGATGCATCTACTATACTCAATAACTCTTGTGTTTATAAGTATTAATTTACTTTTTTTTCTTTTTTTGACTTACTCATGTAAGCCTTTCAGTTTTTGACTTTTGAGTATTTTTGTTGCGTCACTTTGCATATATTGTAATTGAAATGATTTGTAAAACAACTAAAATGTAAATCTTGACTTAAAAGAGCGGCAATGAGTTTCTTGCTACTTCTTCTCATTAGCTCAACACTTTACGTAGTAGCGGTAAATTCAATAAGAAACAATATTTATATATTTTTTTTTGACATTCATAAGTGTCATTTTTGTGACCTACATGAATAAAGTGTTTTTGAATTTGAATTTATAGTTTGAGCAGATAGAACTCGATACAGTAAACAAGAATTACGAAATGATCCATACCTTCTAGTGTGTCATTGAAATGAACATAGATGGGAGATAGCGCTACGCTCTGAAGCCTCTTCAACTGACGAGATGTTACGCGGTACCGGCGTTGTAACCTGGAAACATAACGTACTACAGCTGTTGTCTAACGACCCTTTGAACAAGTACGTAGGTACCATACTATCAATTAAAAGGTAATTCGTTTGTATATTGTTTGATAAAAATCAATTTCATAATTTTTGCATATGCATAGCAATATTTTAAAAAAATATTTAGATATAATTTGAGCAGTAACAGTTCACATAACTCTAAGCCGGAAGCGGAATATAAAAAATAATTATAAGAGCGATTGGTTCGTCATGCTCACAGAATGGAATTACTTGCGGCGGCATCGTGTGCCGGGTCATCTCTTTCCCTCAAATATGTACGAAGGGAACGATGGACCGGCTGGTCCATGCGTCAACTCGTGAACGGGTGCTGCTTGTGATGCCAGGTCTACCTGTTATAGTTAATAAATCATTGTATTTGTAGGATGCAATTGCTAATTGTGACAGTAATCACCACCACCATGTTCACGAAGCATCGTTACACAAATAATGAATTCAAGCTCGAATGGTTAATGCATCTAATATACGATTATTTATATTTATAGAGTTTATTATTTATTACTTTTCATGAAATAATTTATATTATTTAAACACGACCATAAAAAAAAAACACCCCAAAGATGAAAACAGACACTGAAAGGGCCCGGCTCACAGTCCCCGACGGCCCCGCTCGTGGTGGCCACGGTACCAGCCACATAAGCGAAGCACCCAGAGGGTGCTAAGAATCGGAAACGCTGCCACCGACGAAGACCATTGGCCCTGGCAACATATAATTTCAAGACACTGCGGACCGAAGAGAAGTTGGAGGAACTGGAGGATGTTTTGAGCAGACTACCATGGGATGTCATGGGGTTATCTGAGATCCGAAGACAGGGTGAGGACTTGATAATCCTAAATTCCGGACACCTGCTCTTCTTTCGGGAGAGCGACCAACTGTCCCATGGTGGTGTCGGGTTCCTCGTTCACAAGTCTCTCGTCAACAACAACTGAGGAGGGTAGCGTACCTAATACTCAGAATCACTCATCGGTATTCGCTGAAGGTCATTCAGGTTTACGCTCCGACTTCGACACACTCAGACGAAGAGGTGGAGGCCATGTGTGAGGTCATCTCAACAGCCAATCACACTCCTAAGACCCACTCCAACGTTGTCATGGGAGACTTTAACGCAAAGCTGGGCAAACGTAGCGGCGATGAGTTGAGAGTGGGGAAATTTGGTTATGGAAAAGGGAACGCCCGAGGCCACATGCTCGCTGACTTCATGGAGAAGGAGGATCTCTATATGATAAACTCCTTCTTCATGAAGCCGGAACAACGCAAATGGACTTGGATCAGCCCCGACGATGCCACCAAAAATGGGATTAACTTCATCATGTCGAACAAAAGACATATATTCAATGATGTTTCTGTGATAAACTCAGTGAAAACTGGGAGTGATCACCGCATAGTAAGAGGCACATTGAATATCAATCCAAAACTGGAGCGGCCCCGACTGGTGAAGTCTACTCTCCGGCCAACACCCATCCAGATCCAAAACCCAGAAAACTAACGAATTCAAATTTTCAAATTCAAATATTTTTATTCAAAATAGGATGTGACAAAACTTATTGAAAGTCAAAAACTACCACCCATTCCAAAATGAATGCCTCAGACCTGAGAAGAATGGGCGCAACAAACTCAGCGGGCTTTTTTTTTCATCGAATAAATATGTTTACAAAGTAATATTGTACAATTAAACTTATTATTTAATAGCCTGAGGGTGGTCACTCCATTCTCAATCTGTGGTATCATTAAGAAAGTCATTTATGTTATAGTAACCTTTACCACACAAACGTTTTTTAACAATTCTTTTGAATAACGTTATACTTTTGTTTTGAACATTTTCTGGGATCTTGTTGTAAAAGCATATACATCGCCCCACAAAAGACTTACTAACTCGACTTAGCCGAGTAGTAGGCATCATAAGTTTATGTCTGTTCCTGGTGTTAACATTATGGTTATGACAGTTTCTGGCAAATTCACTTATGTGCCTATGAACATACATTACATTATCAAGAATATATTGAGAAGCAACAGTCAAGATGAAGATGCCTCGGCGACTGCGTTGACGTGGACGAGTTTAATTACAGGTTCGTGGCAGCTGTTCAAACGGCAGGGTCTAAGTTCTTTAAGGCCAGCCGTTCAAAAATAATCGGAAAAATCTCAGACTCTACCCTCAAATTGATGGATGTAAGACGCCAAATAGCCCTTCAGTCACCGGACGATGCATCCCAGTATAGGCAGCTAAATAGACAAATCTCCAAGTCATTGTCTCGCGATATACGCCGCCATAACACAGATTTTGTGGAGGCGGCCATAGAGCGTTACAAAAGCTCCAAAGTATTTATTCAATTATTTCAAAAGTATCCAAATTATCTCCAAAGTATTCCACGGGATTTGTCTATTGGGCAGAGCCAACTGACGAGGCTAAAGACCGGTGACGGCAGGGTAACGACCCGGGCTTAGACGAAACGTCATCTAAGCCCGAACTTTTGAGGGAGGTCGAGAAGCTCTACGGACAGTTATACACGACTGCACGGGCACCTGTTACAAACAAGGCTGAAGACCCAAGAGCTAAACTAACCCTACACTATACCGAAGATATCCCAGACGTCAGCCTGTACGAGATTAGTATGGCCCTAAAACAGCTTAAAAACAACAAGGCGCCGGCTGATGATGGAATTACAGCCTGAGAGCTGGTGGTACTCCTGTGCTGAAGATCCTCCAGAAGCTATTCAATTCCGCCATCCTCACGGGCGAAACGCCGCAAGCATGGCACAGAGGTATAGTGGCGCCATTCTTCAAAAAGGGCGATAAAACGCTTTTGAAGAACTATTTCTTTTTATATGTATACTATACTATATGTATACTAAAGCCTTTTCTTTAGTATATGTATACTGCGGCAGGTAATACAGAATACGGAGGAGTATAACCAGCCACTATGCTGGGCGGTGCTTCAGTCTCTTCAGAGGTACCACATTGATTATCGATATATTTAAGCGTTTAAGTGTTTGTATGGTAACGCCACCTTGTCAGTCCGTCTCCAGGATCAGTTCTGCTGGAGTCGGATTGCCTCTCCGACTCCAGCGGGGAGTCACACAAAGCGATGTTATATCGCCGAAGCGTACATTGCTGCATTGGAAGATGTCTTTAAGCTTCTGGACTGGAATGGGCTGGGCATCAATATCAACGGCGAATAAATCACTCACCTTCGATTCGCAGACGATATCGTAATCATGGCAGAGACCATGGACGACTTAAGCCATATGTTCGATGGTCTCAATACAGCTTCCCAAGGAGTAGGTCTCAAAATGAACATGGAAAAGACAAAGATCATGTCAAATGCCCATGACGCACCTACTCTAGTAACAGTTGGGAACTGTACTCTAAAAATTGTTGACGAGTCCGTCTACGTTGGACAAAAAATCCAGCTAGGCAGGTCCAATTTCGGGAAAGAGGTCATTCGTCGAATCCAACTCGATGGGCAGCATTCGAGAAGCTCCGTAAAATCTTCTCGTCCAAAATACCACAGTGACTGAAGACGAAAATTTTTAACCACAGTGATGACATACGGAACACAGACGTGGTCGCTAACTATGGGCCTAAGTATGAGTAAATTCACTTTTGCTCAGCGGGCAATGGAGAGGGCTATTCTCGGAGTTTCCCTGCGAGACTGAATCAGAAATAAAGAGATCCTGTATTTCAAAAGGCATCTTCAATACGTAAGTGACGATCAAGTATAGCCAAAAAGATCAATCTGTTGTTATCCCTGTCTTCATAATGGTGCATTAAATAGACATTACTTGATAATTGACTACATATTGAGATATCATATGGAATACGGAGCGTAGTGACGGCCGGCTTAAATACCTCCAAACAATGGTTATTCTTATATTAAGGGTGTTTTTTTAACTTATGGGTATTTTTTTTATTTTACCTGTAGTAAATGATGGCCATAGGTATGAGTCCAACAAATAACCGGGGAAGTCCATACAAAGTCACCGCCACCGCACCTAAACAAAATGATATATACATATATAAATTAGTAGCAGTAAAGCTGACTGTATACGCAGTGTTGGTCCAGGTCAGTACTGTACTCGCCTCTATTTTTTCGTTTCAATTGAAGATATCTCAGACAACTCTGTAAATATTACGGATGAAGATAACCATTGCCTTCATCATTATCAACAGCATACTACGCGCAAACCAGACGGACGTTATGTTGTACGGTTACCATTAAAACCAGAGATTACCGAAAAATTGGGTGAGTCTAAAACCAAAGCCGTAGCCCAATTTCGGCAATTAGAACGCAGATTTTGTAAAAATAAAATTATCGAACAGAACTACAAACAATTTATCCATGAATATATTAATTTAAACCATATGAAGAAATGTAATAGTAATCCGATACTTCAGTGCTATTTACCTCACCATTGTGTAATCAGAACGGATTCCACGACGACTGCCACGCGAGTTGTTTTTAATGCCTCAGCGAAAACTTCGACTGGACTTTCGTTGAATGACCTTATGTACTCTGGACCAAATTTACAAGAGGATTTGTTTACTCTCATATTAAAGTGGAGGCAGTACCAAATAGCCTTCACAGCCGATATAGAGAAGATGTTCAGATTTATAGATGTCCATGATGATGACCAGCCGCTCCAGAAGATCGTGTGGAGGGACTCTGAAAAGCAACCATTAGAAGAATACCAACTTACCACTGTCACATACGGCACCAAGGCCGCACCATTCCTAGCCATGATGACATTGAAACGTCTGGCTAAGGATGAAGGTCACCGTTACCCAGAAGCAGCAGAAGTTCTGGCTACCAGGCTCTACATGGATGACCTCCTCCATGGACATCATGACCTCCAGTCTGCAAGGAGGCTGATTTCCGACCTCATAAATCTCCTTAAGTTAGGTGGATTCAATCTAAGGAAGTGGTCGTCAAATCAACCAGATGTACTACCAGATAACCAGTTACCATGCGAAGACCAAGCATATGTTTTTAAATACCAGGAATCAACCAAGGCATTAGGACTTAAGTGGCATCCCGACGAAGATTATTTCACTTTTCAATTGAATTCCGAACCAGTCAGTAAACTCACCAAAAGAAGTTTACTCTCGAATATATCGAAGATATTTGATCCGCTTGGATGGCTTTCACCAGTTACCACCAAGTTGAAACTACTCTTCCAGGAAGTATGGCTCTTAAATCTTCTGTGGGACGACGAATTACCAGCTGACATCAACACAAAATGGAAAACCATAGAGGCTGACATCACGAAAATTAGCCATATTACCATACCAAGGTGGTTGCAGTCTTCTAAGAACGACACCATTGAATTACATGGGTTTTGTGATTCATCACAAAATGCCTACGCTTGTGTTGTATACTGCAGAGTCAACAATATTACCAGCAACCAGTCTTCTGTAGTATTAGTAGCTTCGAAGTCTCGTCTCGTACCTGTAAAGAAAAATGTATCGTTACCTAGATTAGAGTTATGTGCAGCGGTTCTACTTACCAAGGTCATGAAGATCACCTGTAAATGCCTATCAGATTACAACATCAAAATCTACGGTTGGTCTGATTCGACAGCTGTGTTAGGCTGGCTCAACGGCGACCCATGTAAATGGAAACCATTCGTCGCGAATAGGGTGAAGCAGGTCATTGACATTATACCATCGAGTAGCTGGCATTATGTGTCAACAAAGGACAACCCAGCTGACTGCGCAAGTAGAGGCATTACCACAGAACAGCTGATTAACCATTCCATGTGGTGGATAGGTCCCCACTGGCTAAGATCGTTTGAAGAGTCCAAATTAACCAATAAATTATATACAACCTGCGAAGAGCTTAAAAAACCATTATTAAATATAAATGTAAACACAATTAAATATCAAAACAAGGTTATAGATAGTATAATTAGCAGATACAGCGATTTTACGCGAGCTTCAAGAGTGCTTGCGTGGGTGTTACGTTTTACACCTAAGTCATTTAATACTAATAAAACAAACTACTTAACTATATTAGAAATAAGAAAAGCTAAAAACTTAATTATAAGGCATATACAACAAGTAGAATTTTTAGAAGATATACAATATATTAAAAACCATAACCAACCTAACCCTAAGAGTAAATTATTAAAATTGAAACCATTTATTGATAACCAGGGGCTCTTGAGGGTTGGGGGGCGATTGACCAACGCCAAAATAGAAGATAGTATGAAACATCCGTGTATTTTACCACATAACCATTTGCTTACTGACATGATTATTGACCACGCGCATAAGATGACCTTTCATGGGGGTATAAGATGACGACCACATCTGTCTGTTCACTGCCTTCTTCATGGTGTTGTATTTCTTCTCCATCTCAGCGAATGCTGTCTCATACTCTTCGTTGTCGAGCAGCCCTTCGCTGTCGATGTCCCAGTGAAGAGAATCGATGACCGACCATCTTGATTGGATAGTTCGTAAAATATCTTCGAACTCCCAGCGGTCGGAGCAGCTTTCAAGGTCGACAGCCTCTATGGTACGGGATAGCGCCTTGAAGTTGCTCTTCTGCTTTCGCAGCATTTCTTCGACCCTACTGGAGTTGCCCTGGTTCGATAGCTTTGGTGCAGGGAAGCTAAAAGAGGGACCCTCCTGAGCGGGAGAGAAAATATCGCGCCTATCTGAGCCCTGCGATAATGGTGTAGCAGGTCTCAGTAATGGTTTGCTGGGATCGCTGGTTACGTAATTAGAAATCATATTCCTAACTTCCTGGTAAAAATCTTTCGTCCGCTGGTAATGGTTTTCCGCGAAGTAGCGATGGTTAGGGTCTTCAAACTCAGCACAAAGCCTAGTATGGTTGGTCTGGAATTCACTCCAGTACGAGTCTAAAGCGTTGAGACGTTTTTCAATATAGGCGGGTGTCTTTCGTTCTGGCCCGTCCTTCTTGAAATTAACACACTGCGTGTTAATCGCGGACATAATCTGGTTTTGGGTGGTTAATAGAGCCTCCATGGTTACGGGTCAAAAGAGAGTGGTAAAGAGTGGTGAGTGATAAAAAGGAAAGATCTTACTTGAAGACTGGTACGTGGTGACCTGGTGTGTCCTCAGCAGTCTCCCCGTTGGTAGTCGCTGGTAGTATCGCCGATCTGGTGAACTGGTTACACTCCACACACAAGCACTTTGGTCAACACTAATTTGGTTCACTACACACGCGACGAATTTTGGTTAAAATGGTTAACTAATGGTACTGGTTAATAGAACGATGGATCACAATGTTTTTGTGTCCTCGAAATGGTTAAAAAAATTCTGGTCACTGGTTAACAAAAGGCCGAAGGACCACAATGTCCTTGGAATGGTTAAAAAAAAAAAAATTTGTCACTGGTTAACAAAAGGCCGAAGGACCACAATGTCCTTGGAATGGTTAAAAAAAAAAAATTTGTCACTGGTTAACAAAAGGCCGAAGGACCACAATGTACGGTGGTTTGGTTCCGTACAGAGTAAAACACAAGTTAGGCTCAAATGGTATATTGAAACCTTAACTTATGCTATATGGTAAAATGGTAAAATGTTGGTATGGTAATGAGCACGCGAATCGATCGGCGGCTTGTCGCGAACTGGTTACAATATTACTTAGGAAATAACGCGAGGCGACGTAAACGCTGATACGCGAAACGTGATGTACAGTCGACATGCTGTTGACCGTACAGTTGTTGTCTTATGTTATAGTGATGAAAGACCCATAAACTTAGTAATATACGAACCCTGTGTGAAAGTGAGATGACTATCCTTACATAAAAACCTAGGTGTGAGAATAATATAACTATATAACTATAATAAAAACCTAGGTATAGATGAAGATCATTAAATCGTTTTGAAACAATTTAGTGTCCATTAGTCTCCTGTCAAATTGGACCGCGTTTTAATTTTAGTTTTTGTCGTTATTGTTCCGTGGTTTAACGGACATTTATTACAAATTATAATTGTGTCGTGTTCTATATTTAAGAATCATTTCACGGATAAATACTGATTCTTGAATACTTCTTTAGTGATGTTTATTTTCGTAGGACATATGAATTAAAATACTAAATATTACATTTATACTAAATTTTAAATTTAGTCTCGCTGTAATGAGGAGAGTGTTTGTTTATTACGCTAGTATACTAAGTAAAGCCCACCTTTCTATTGATGGACCGGCCGCTTTCTCTTCCTTTACCTTCCTGCTTTATCTCATCAGTTATCGGTTCTCAGTTCTTCAGCTATGTCGTAACTACTGATATGTCAAACTTGCTCGAATTTTGTGAAAAATTATGTCTTTTTTATCTGTAATAGGGCGGGCGAACTTTTGGCGGTGCATATACGTCATCAAAATTCCCGGGTGGCAAACGCTATATCCAACTTTGTGCTACTCTGAGTCACCAGCCAATGCTGCATTTTTTTTGTAATAATATGAAAAATTTTAAAGATTTATGCATTAGATTCACTCATTTTAGCAGAAAGTAAAACAAATAAAGAAAAATAGCTGGAAACAACATTTTTACACATTCGTTTCTTTTTCGACAAGTAACTTTTTTAACGTCATCAAAACCTTTAACATAAATCGAAATGATTCAGCCAAAGAGATTTCATTAAGACTTTTTTAAATACTATATGCGAAAATACTTTTTCCTTGACCTATTAATATAAAAGATCTTGGTTCTAGCCTTTATAAGGCGTGTATTGGTTATGATGTCATTGTAATGGGGTGGAATATTGCTAAGTATTCATTGGATCATCGACTTTAAAGTAAAACTTACCAATCAATGAAAATATCTGCGCCAACAGAATGTTGAGAATAAAAGGAAGTGAGTCGTCTACGGTGTATGTATCTGATGAGAATCTATTGACGATCCGCCCCGTCGGAGTTATGTCGAAAAACTTTACTTTTGCCTGTAAAATAGTTTTAATATAATGTACCTTCAATACGTCCAGTTTACATCTGCAATATTTTAATAAGATCAGCTATGATGAGGAATGTATATGAGTATATATTATATGAGATAGCCTAACCAGTGTCACCAGGAGACTATAATTAATATAACCATTCAGGGTTATTGGTAATTCTAGATTAGATAGAGGTGACCGACTATTTTCAATCATTTTAACCCCCATATGCAAAAGTGAACTATTATTAAGTTATTAAGTTATCATGTTTTTTAGCTTTTTCAATATAAGTCAAAAATGCAGCACCAAAATTTCTTTAAAAACCCTTTTTTTGTATCTCATAATTTCTTCTGATTGTACTGTGTTTCAAGGAGGATACGACATCTCACAAAACACGTACACCTTTCTTAAAGCCGGCAACGCTCCTGTGATTCCATTGGTGTTGCAAGTCGTTGCAATCAGGCACGTACGCTCGTTTGTCCTCCTCATCCATAAAAACTTAATATTAAAACGGCTACTTACTTTCACAATAACTTTCAACAGTATCTTGTGTATTTTGGCTGCGGCCTTCACGCCTCCGTACGCAAACAGAAACGCTCGCATTATTGTAAACAATATATTGAGAGCCGCCAACGCGAAATACATTTCCAAATAATAATTATTAGTGTACGCTCCAGGCAGAGTTAAAGTTCTATTGTCTATGGTCAATTCCTTTGTACTCGGAGCTAAGTTGTTGTGGCCATCCAAGTTATGTATGACAGCTAAAGAGACATTGACCAATGCGTGGACGATGTTATCCATAGCATTATAGCCGTGGTCCAACAGACTCGTCGTCTCGTGCACGTCGTCAAAGGCCAGGTCTGTCGCATTGGTCGCGCGGCTCTTCACCCAGAACGTGAGCCAGAGGAATGTGAAGTTCTGTGACAGCTGCATCAGTATTAGGGACATGACAATAGATACAGTCAGGAATGATCCCACCGAACGTAGATACATTCCGATGACCCACCAGCCGACTGCGCCGATGGACATCGCTTCCTGCAACATACAATGCATATTGTTAGAATCGGTTATTAGGTTATTATATTGTTATTGGCAGCGTTATTAACTTCAATCGTCACGCGTCCTGCTCGTGAACCGGCGGTTCTCGGAGTAACAGCTCAATTGTGTCATGTGGGAGGCTCCTTTGCACAGGATGCCGGCAAGATTATGGCTACAACAACGGCGCCTCTTTCTGCCGTGATGCAGTTATGTGTAAGGATTACTGTTTAGGTCTGATGGGCGCCGTAGCTAGTGAAATTACTGGGCAAATGAGACTTCCCATTTTATGTCTCAAGGTAACGAGCGCAGTTGTAGTGCCGCTCAGATTTTTGGGGTTTTCAATAATCTTAAGCGGCGCTGCATTGTAATGGGTAGGGCGTATCAATTACCATCAGCTGAAAGTCCTGCTCGTCTGCTCGTCCTGAAAAAATGTATGTGTAGATTCATGCATCTACTGTATTCATATAAGTCTTCTTATTTGAATGGAAATCTTCTATAGACTCGCTGACAACTATTTCCTGAGTACTGTATTAAAAGATGCCTCAATGTGTAATCCATGATCAAGGATATTCTGTCACTGTTATCCATGGAGGTTTTCGTATCAGAACACTATCTGGGATAAGAACATTAATAAAACGGCCTCGTAATGGACTAGGGATTGCGGCACCAATCTGCTAATGTCAATAGTATATAAATGTTCCCCTTGGCTGCAATGAATGTATATGTATGTCAGTTTTATATGACATATGGGACCACAGACACCGCGGGATGCCGTTTTAATGTATAAAGCTAAGCGCGCACTACGAAATTTATTCGTTGGTATTTTTAAAGTGCGATATGAAATCGCAAAAGTCAATAATTCCTATGCGCATTACGATTGTGTGTGGCCTGCGATATATTGGATGCCCAAAGACAAGTCACAAGATGAAATAAGAATATTCACAAGTCGACTGACGGCGACTTCATTCGCCATGCGCGGAGCTCGGCACTGCTTTATAGGGTAGAAAAAATGTAAGATTTCGCATCTACAATTTTAAATCATCAACGATTTGCGCGGATTGCGCGGATTTTATAATGTTTCTGTTTATCACAGACTAACGATATTTTTCGCAACGATTCTTTATCGTAGTGGGCGCTTAGTCTTAGTATATTAAGAAATAGCTCTTGACCAGATTCTGAGATATTCAGCAACGGATTTTAGGTGCAAATTCCGCTCAAAGCATACTGACTTCGATTTGATGTTGATGTTTATGAATGTCGTTATGTTGATACAGTATTCTCTATTCTCCCAATGCGTCTCAAACACATGTATGTGCTTCATAATGTAAGTGCTGCAACTCCAAACATATGTAACATTCCACTAATGTCCTGGTCACTTACGTCATTGTTTACGCTGTCTCTGCTGACGTTGTCATCTTCCGTCTCACTTTTATGAGCCTCGACAGTTTCCATCGGCTCTTCGCCAATGGATTCGGTTTCACTTTGTAAGAATTCGTCGATCTCGTTCAATACTGACTCGGGTGGCCCTGAAGTAAATCAAATCAATATCACATTATTCATTTAAGTCAAAGAGATGAAGAATGTCAAAAGTTATGAAGTTAAAAATAAATGCAAATAATTTAAAAAATCACAAGAGTAATTGAGTACAGTAACAGTCCAGACACAATACTATTAGCAATAATTTAAGGTGCAGAAGATGCAGCTATCATAGTTAACATGCGTATTAATCGTTTAAAAACATACAAGAAACCCAATTGGGTTTTCATTCTCGTCATAAGATGAAAACTTGCCGAAACACAATAATGCTCACACATTACTGCTTCACGACAGAAATAGGCGCCGTTGTAGTACCCATACTCTAGTCGGCATCCCGTGCAAAGGAGCCTCCCACGGGTGAACTAGTGAACTTACTGGTCTGCTATCTCAGGTGACCAAGGCAATCGCGGTGCCGCTTAACATTTTGGACTGTTCAAAAATCAGATAATCTTGCTCGTTGCCGACTCTCATCATGAAAAAAACAATACATACCAATAGCGTGAATAACGCCCTCTTGCAGAAGTACAACACGGTGCGCACGCGCGAGGTGTCTGGGCGAGTGGGTCACCAGGATCCTGGCCGTGTGGCGCAGCAGGCCCAGGATACAGCGCTGCATGATGTGCTGGGCAACCCCAGAGTCCAGACCCGACAGGATATCGTCCAACAAGTACACTGTTCACGACACAATGTTCATATTCACTTTGACAGTTCAAAGAAACGACAAATAAAGGGCATTTTATTGAAGGTGCCATCAAGACTATTATTTTTTTTTCTCTACTTTTCATTAAATGAGTTATAACTAAATAGTTTACAAGAGACAATGAAACACGATTAAAATAATAAAGTATCATTAAAAAATTAAGATATCAATTTTACCGTTTTACCACAAAAAAATTAAGTAAAAAAGGTTAGCTTAGCGAAAGCTTGACTGTAAATGATGTATATATACCTATGTCAGCCATGTTAGATACCTTTTTTATCCTGATAGACGGCGCGGGCCAGAGCTATTCGCGCGCGCTGTCCGCCGCTAAGAGTGCAGCCACCTTCTCCAACGTACGCGTTGTACCCCAACACTTTTAGCTCATCTGTCAAGGATAGGCTACGTTAGTGGTTTACAATAAACCGCTCAGGACAGTACACATATTGTGACCAAAAAGAAAGAGCCTCCTGGGGGTTACCAAGTGTGTTAGCCCGGTGTACATGCGGGCTCTCACATTTCAGGATGCGTGAGCGATGTTTTGATACCTATAGCATGCAAGTCCTGATTCCTGCCGTCAAATTCCTCCTTCGCGCGACAACCAACAAATTAGGATATCATCTCCACTTTGATGTCTGGAATCTCCTTTACAGTGTGGCTTTCTAGGAATTTTAAACTACGGAATGAGCTTCCTTGTGCGGTGTTTCCAGAATGATACGCGTATGTGCACCTTTTTAACCGGTACAACGGCCGGCGAAAATACGGACAGGAAAATGTGGACGGCGGTGATCACTTAACACCAGGTAATCCGTACGCTTGTTTGTCCTCCTTCCATAAAAATATCTGTTCAGTAAGCAGTGCTCGTTTACTGTGGATACAATAGTCAGATGATCACTGCATTTTGGATGAATCAGCATCCTTGCTTGTTGTTGTGCCATAGTACGCGACCTCAGGCAAGCCCTCTTACCTGAGAGAAGGGTTACCGTTGTATTAAGTGCTGTATACATTGCTGGATCTATGTCTAACTGATCTGATAAAAAGTATTTTATTTTGAAAAGGGCACATCTTGCATTTTTTGTAAATTTATAAGTATGTATAAGTACTATATACGTATACCCTTAATTTCTAAAATGTTTAATTACAGATTATTTCATAATATAAAATAGAAAGTAATATTTAATGTGAAATTTTAATGTAATTAATTAATATTTGCTGATTGACGCAAAATTAAGTTTAAAACTTAATTTTATACGTTTTACCATTTATTATGCGTAACGACTCGTATTTTCATTGTTATGGTTACATAAAAGGTTGGGTAAACAATAACGCCGAGAAAAACTCACCAGTTAATGCACAAGCATCAACAACAGCTCGGAACTTAGTCTCGTCGTAGGGCTTCCCGAACAGAATATTGTCTCGCACCGTGCCCCTCACCAGCCACGGTTGTTGCGACGCGTAACCGAAACCTAATACACACAATGATTATTGCAAATCTCTCGCTAACATTGGATTGTTCGGTTATTGTCTACCCCCCACGTAATACGAGCCCTTTACCATACAATCGTGTCTAATTCGTCTCATACTAACTATAATCCATGTTTCCGACGGGTTAACAATATACTGCAGTAGTCCATTATCAAGCTCAAAATATTAATCAATTTATGCGCTTCTTTGTCAGTTTTCAACTGTAATACAATATCAGTACCCGAAAATTCTTAAGCACGAGGGATCCAGTGCTCTGTGAAAGGCTCTAGATCACTTGGCGTTGTGGGGACGTCTCTTCACTGTGTGTCTACTACCGCATCTATCACGGGGAGTGTTCCGAAGAGCTGTTTCACCTGATCCCTACGACACGACACCCCACAAATTAGGATATCATCCCCACCATCTGGATGTGTGGCCATCCTCTGCAGTGTTGTTTTCAACTTTTTTTCACGTACAACCAAAGTATGGAATTAACTTCAATGTGCTGTATTACCAGTAACGCTCCTGTGAATACTCTGGTATTACAGGAGAATGTGGGCTGCGGTGATCACTTAACACCAGGTTAACCGTACTCTCGTTTGTCCCCATCCAAAAAAACAACCCAATTTGTGATTTTTATTTATTTACTAGCTGACCCGACAGACGTGCTGTACATATTAAATAAATACTGTTTTTTATGAATTTGTCAATAATACATCAAAACATCAAAGTAAAAACAATTTTTTTGGTTTTATTTAATTCCGAGCATTTTCATATTTATTCACCTTTTAAATCTTCCCTGGACTTCCACAAATAATTCAATACCAAAATTAGCCAAATCGGTTAAGCCGTTCTCGAGTTTAAGCGAGACTAACGAACAGCAATTCATTTTTATATATATAGATTTCATAGCTAGTTTAGGCAGCTATAATATAAAAAGTAGTATTTCATATCAACTTTTGGATATAGAACTAGTTTGTAGTGTCTGAATGTTGGCTATTATCGTTCCTGCATCAATAAAAATCTTGTTGAAACTAGACATACAAGTTTAAACAATAGATAATATCATAAATTAGGATTATCATTAAATTTCTTATCAGATGAATTTTAATAGTCGTGAAATAGCAAGGATACATACTGCTTAGATTCTCTGGTATCTGTATTTCACCACTTTGTTTCACCATTTCACCCATAATGGCAAGTAATAAAGACGTTTTTCCACTACCAACGGGTCCGCAAACGCCTACGAGCTCATCTTGACCTACTTCTAGTGATAAATCTCTTAACATGAATGGCTCTTCAGTATTCACTTCTGACGACGAAGCCGAATCACGTCTCTGTATTCGCTTTGACCACTTTTTCTTAGATTTCCCTTTATTTTTCATCACTTTTGCATGACATTTCTTCGCCACTGCTTTTGTCCAAGTGAATGTTGCATTTTTAAATATCAAAATTTTGTCCTCGTCACAATTTTTATTAAGCTTGCCGTAATAGCGCTCTGGGTCCATATCATGAAGCTAAAACGGCATTATGATCAATGAGGTTATTGGATGCATATCATTAAAAGTAGGTAGCTATATAAAGACGACTCATAAGAAAACTTACATTTAACAGTTTTTGTATACGTTTAATAGACACCCAGGCTTCTGTAAGTCCGTTCAAAACCCAAGGAAAAGCATTTAACGGTGAAATCAGCATGTTTATTAAAGCCACTGTTGTGAATACCTGCAAGTGAATTATTAATATTATTTAAAAAAATATGCTTGATATTGGATAGGCCAAGTACAATTGGATAAAAATGGAAACTTGAAAGCGTCGTCGCAATGCGAAATCTAACTATCTCGAAGCATCGAAACTATTTTCGTCGCAGTTTTTGGGATTACCTAACAGCGAACCTTCCTTAAAGGCCGGCAACTCTGTTGTGCTTCCTGTGCTGTAACAGGAGAATATGGGCGGCGGTGATCGCTTAACACCAGGTTACCCGTATGTTCGTAGTTCCTCCTCTTCCAAAAAAAACCTTCGAACCATGTTAAATTACCAAATAGTACGAACAGTAATTTGATAATAAGGAGGATGGATGCAATTAGTTTGACTGTACAGCGAACCAAATTGAATTGCGCACTTCCACATTCAGGATAATGGAGATGTTATGAAAAAGCCGGAAAAAAAATAGAATAAAGATTATCTAAAAGGATTGGACCATGTTAAAATAGTATTTTGATCCATGTGATATGTATTTTGCGGATAATTGCTAGTCTTTACTTGGTTCTAGTCTAAGGCCGGTTTTCTAGTTGGTGTCTTACGGCCGTTTTGAATAACCTCTCTATCCCTACTTTAACTTACTAGACGTCGACAAATCTATCATTTTACGCTTACTTACATATCAATAACCTATTGTCAGATAGCATTGGACTATAACTGTATTGGACATAACTATGGATAGATAAGATCTTGTCATCAAACGGTGACAGCAATGTATCCGTAAGTTAAACTAAGGGTAGATAGATTATTGACAACGGCCGTTAGACAACGCTTTAACGTTAATCCACGTACTGACATGTCCTCGTGAAGACGAGTCAAGAAAGATCCACACTTTGAGTGCTACAGAAGTGTGACCTGTTAGGGCTACGTACGGTAGGCGCGTCAAGGGGCTGTCCTCGGAGCGCGTGCGTGCCGAGCGTCAGGGCTGCCACGATGACCGGAGTGGTCGCCCACAGGACCACACAGACCGCGTCCAGGTACTTGCGGCCGCGCAGGTAGCGCAGCTCTTGGGATCTAGCATCTGTTATAGAGCAAATAAAACTTTTCACACGACCCGATTTTATATCCGGTAGCGTTCTTACCGTCGACGCTAGTACAGTCGCGTAGTGACTACGCATTCATAATTTAATTTTAAATCTTCTCTAAAAATGTAAAGTGATCATTTAATTTCCATGTGGATTTTGTACCAAAGATATTGTCGCCGGAAGAGGAAGTCAGGAAATTATTGGGTTTATTCGATTTACATGAAAAGAGAACACAGTGGAGCATCCTATGATTATACACCTTATTTCCAGACCTACTAAATGATGAAAACAGGTTTTTCACGTACTTTGGGATGTCAATATCCTAATCAATTACACCACAGTTTGCCATACCATACCATTTACAGCGTTTCTACATACGTCTACTTTACATCTCCATTTTGCAATTTCGCATAAATTATGACGACCCGGCTGTGAGACATAACGACGTGATTGTACCTGGGCGACTGACCGCCGGTGTGTATGAAAGCTTGTTACATATTCTATACACCACTGTGGGTGCCGCCGGCTAACAGATATCCGGCCACTAGGCGCTTCGTGGTAGATCCGGTGAGCACCCGGCGACCGTCTTCCCGGTAATTTATGCCGGTACGTGTGAATGCTATAGTACGTGGCCCTCAACTTGGTACACTTCGACGCCGGATACCCGGCAACCGGGGCGTGTGAAAGTCTAAGTCTCAGGGTGCTCTAGCGTGTCAAAATATTACAATTATAATTTTATTTAATACAGTGAATCAACTCCGCGACCAGACAGAGCAACGATGGGGTGCGGTATGAAAGAGAGGCCTCCTGCCAGCCGCGACGCCTTGTTGCCTGTATATCGTTCCCGTTCTCGCATGCCACGTAGACGAAATAGCTACTTAGTGATTTTTTTATCAAATTAGTACTTTTTTAACTTTAACAAGATTACCATCTGTGCTGTAAATGGCTGTTCATCAATATCTTAAAGCAAGTTTTTGTAACAAACTTATTAAAGCATGTTTTTTATTGAGATTTTTCTGGACAAAGGAACCCCATTGGTACTTATTACCTACACACATTATGGCAGTGCGATATAACCAGGTATTTTGTGATGCGATCAAAGTAACACTGTCGCATGATGCCGCTAGACATCAAGCACCTGCTCGGTCTGGTACCTACTTATAATAAGACAAATACATAACAAATTGTGTAGTTACAACCAAATGTGAACCGATCTATAGTTATATATGTTTTTGTGCTTTTTATGTTTCAACTAGAACCCAGATCTGTTATTTATTGGCATTTTTTGAGTAAATCTATTCTTCTATCCACTTATTTTTTATTATATAAGAGAACAAAAGAGCGTGCTGAACGACTTTTTGTAAGCGATCAAAGTGAACTGCTGTCTTTTGCAACACCAGAGAAGTCACAGAAGTGTTGCAGCTTTTTAAGGTTAAAAAAGGTGTTCCTAGACCCACGGTTCCTTGAAAGTTCATTTATTTTAAATTAGTTGTATGATTGATGAGCAGGCATCAGGTCACACAGTTTACAAAAGTGTTCCTTGTGGTAAATGTGGTAGAGGATTCACAATAAAGAGAAGTCTCTATGTGAAACCAAGTGTTCAAGCTACACATATCCACTGAGCATTGACTCCTTGACAGAGAGTGGCTGTGGTGTGATATAGTTATTATTGTTACATTTATATTCTAACGATAATGTATTAAATTATTGTATTGTAAATATTTAAGATGTGGAAAAGTGTAATGTATATACCAACTTTCAATAAATTGTTTTGATTTGACTTGCTGTGTTTTATTACAAAAGGCCATCGTTACACGTCATTTGTACAAACATGTATTTAAAATCACTAACCTGAAACTCTTGTTATGAAATAATCTTCCCACACATGAGCTTTTACCGTCCTTATTCCTTTAATTAAGTCACATATAAGGTTAACTCTAGTATCTTTGTGCTTCATCATTTCTGTGCTCAATTCTCCAATTTTGTTTGCAATAACCTTGTTGATTGGGATTAAAATGATCGAGAATGCAACTCCAGCGAGGAACGATATCCCAACTTGGTCATACAAAAGAAGTAAAGTTATAACTAACTGAAAAAAATAATCCGGCTATAAATATAGTTTATATACGTTTTATATTGTTAAAAAAACCCTATAAAATGTTACTGCAACAAGTCATTTTATATTGTGATCAATAACCAATATATTATTAAATTGTTTAACAGCTAGAGCAGAGAAGAGCAACTTGATGAATTTTTACATAATATTATATTTTTATTTATTAATGAACCGCCAGGAGAGTTACAAATTATAGGTGCGTTAACATAAAATAAGTTTAGGCGCTAAGAATACATACATAATTACATTTATAGGCAGTTACAGCACGAAAATACAGACAAGTCGTACAAAATGTAAAAATTTGTATAACAAGTAAAAGCTAAATATAGATATAATGAAAGGCAAAGAAATAAACAAAAATACAAGTTTTTTTTATGTCATCTACAATCTTAACATGTATGTGACATCTCTGTAGAATCGAGAGCTTTAAATTAATAAATAATAGCATAATAATATATAATAACATGGCCCAAATATATCTCTTAATTGGGCATTCATCATAGGGAGTTTGGAGTGCTGATCACTACCATCAGACTTGTTTGTCCTTCTACATATACACAATCACCCGTCATCTAGAAGGGTAGGCAGAGACAATACAAAAACTTGCCAATGTTCTCACATACTTTCATGGAATCTAAATCTATCAATACTGAAAATTACAATTCAGGATTTTAAAAAAACTCAAAATTATGATCGGCATCGCAATTGTGCTCGTCGCTTGGAGACATTAGATGTTAAGTCTTATAAGTCTCGTAATTTGATTCGCAAAAAAGACGCCGCTGTGGTAGCAACGCCACCAGCCTTCACCCTTACAAAGATCCCTCTCAATGGTAATTTACAATGGTAATGGTGTACTATTTGTTTAACTTATAATATACACAGACCTGTAACGGTATGCTCCACAAGGCATGAAAGCTGGGACACGAGTTAACAATCCTGTCCGTGTCAGTTGACATAAAATTTGTGATCTCGCCAATGGAGAAGGTGGTGGTGAGAACAGACTCCGTCACACTCAACGTCTTTCTAAGTATAGTCGACACTATTGCTCCTCTCATTTTGATTCCAATTATAGACATTAGCCAATTGAAATGAACATTGCAGAATGCAGATACTAAAGCAGCAGCCAGTAAGGATGATGAATAAACATATCTAAAAATGTAAATTTTGTTAAAAGTATTCAATAGTGTTGTAATTGCTTACATAATTCAATTATATTCCTTCTTGCTTACCCAAAATGTTGATCTATACTATCATCTTCAACAAATTTCACCAATTTGTTTAGGAGTATAGGACCAGCGAAACCAGCCATATCGGATATGAGTTTAAGAATGCCAATTCCATAAAACTGAAGTGCAAAACAGCTATGTAGAGCTCTCAACAATGAAACATTTTGTCTTCTCACTGGCCTAAATATCACTCGAGATGTTGGGGTCACAGGTGTCGACACTTGAGGTACAGACTCCCTAGTTGCTCCATAACCTTTAATAAATACGCATGATAACAAGAGATAGGAGAGATCCAACAGATCTTTCGATAGACTCAAAATCAAATCGTAAATTTATTCAAACAAAACAAATCTTATAACTTTATTTACAAGACTACATAAAATTAAAACTATCATTACGTGGAAGCGTACCAAGAATACTGGCAGCATTTCCGCGTTGGATAGCTAGGCTGATCCGTTACCGAAGTAGCTGCCAGCGCTTGGGTTTCCAGTAGCCTTATTGAGGCGCGAAGATAGTACTTTGAAGATTCTCCGCGCCTCTGGGCCCCACGGGCCAAGTGTCTCGACACGAAACGGCACAAAGATGTATGACTCACTGAGACCGATATATTTGCGACGCTTGCTGTCTTCGGCAGTTGAAGCAGCAGCCCCAGCACCAACTGACGTAACTTGGACACGAGAAGGAGCCAGTGTCGACGCAAGTCACGTCCCACACCAGCGCCCTTCCACGTGCCCAAGTCACCAGCGTCATTCCATCAGGACGCTTGCCATCGCGGCGGGTAATACCATTTGGCTCTAAAACAGCTGATATATTTAGAGCGTCAAATGTCCTGCGGATGACTTTTTTAATGTTGGCGTAATGACTGATACGGCCGGCCGATTTTAGGAAGGATAGCCCGTGACGCCCAAGAGCATCTACCTGAACGCCACATCTACATTGATGTGGCTCATTCAGTTTTATACCTAGCCGGAGTTATACGCATATTGACAATATCATGTTGTCAAGTACCGTTCCAATCAGAATGCATGATAACATATGTTAGTAGTTATTTACACATTATTATTGCAAATGTGACATACGGCTGAATCGTTTTGTGAGAATGCAGTCTAAGTTTACCCATGAGATTATTGCTTGCATGGGTAAACTTAGCTGATTAGAAGATATTGAAAGCAGATACACCCATTTAAATAAAACACTTTTAAAGGATTAAAACGCGTGTAATTGTGACTGTGTTTTTACATTAGATTTTTGCAGAAAAGTTACATTTTTATTATTATTTTAGTTACATCCTTTCATTGCTATCAATTGTAGGTTTAACTGATACACGGAATTAGGTATTTCTGCTCTACTCGCGCAATTAATCGCGACGCTTTGCACTTGCTCCTTTGACTCACGCCGAAAAAACCGACAAATAGGGAGCGGTGGGCACAACAACAAGGATGTTCAGCATGATGAGTAACATTGCCACACTACACCCCTGCCTCCAATCCTCGCTTACTTAATTAATTCTTCCCATACCACTTGTCGATTGTGTAGCAAACCCAATAAAGCCATGGACAAATCAGTGCAGCCTGAGAACTTGTATGGACTTGTTTTACCATTATGCCACCACATCCTATATATATAATTGGTTGCGGAATACGTGCGCAGTTTCTGCACGCCCGGTCCGCGATCAGTTCCTGCATGCAGAACCTGCACGCTACACGCAACATATCAAAATATTTCACATCTGAAGTACTTTTTTCTAATAAATACAGAACAGAAGGAATAATCAACAAAATTCACGACCAGTATGTACTTTCTGATACATTTAGGCCATAACACAATTCTGTGATGGTAAAATCCGGCCCAGGCTACACTGCACAATTGACCACACAAATGTACCACTGGCACACTGATTTGCCCATTGCTTAAGAGAACAATTATCTCTGGACCTTTTAAAAAAAATACTTGTGGTTGTCGCTTTTTGGATTTAGCAAAGCTTGTCTCCATTGTGCCAAAAGAAATAAAACTTATCTTCTGCTCATCTATTCATCACAATGAACTAGAAGTTATTGCAAGTTGACGAAATTTATAACGAATAATTAATGATTGTTTAAATTAATATTAATATGAAGGGTTAGTTATCCCCAAATAATTTCATACTGCAATATCCAAATTTCTATATTTTAATGATGTCTAAGTTTTAAAAATTATGTCATGCTAGTCAGTTCTACCGGTTTGTTGTCATTGTTCAAATCAGATTCACACATTAATATTTATGTTACTAAAATGGCATATTGGTCTTCAAAGGTTAAAGTAAGTTTATCCATGATAAGTAGAAAATATATAATTATGTATAAGAGAATTTCATTGACCTGGTGTGTACTCAATACAGATGCTCAGGTTGGAGATGAACTCTGCCCCAGCTAAGGGTATCAGGAACCTCAGTTAAGTCTGTCATCTTATGTATATAATTATGATGAAAACAAAGTATCATTCCATTTATATACTGATTAATAAAATAAAGTTACCTCCTGATCCTATGAATGGCTCATGTGGTACTTCTCTAAACTGTTGATAGTTATCAATGTTTCCAATCAATGCTCTGTCCAGTCTTGCTCCCACATATGAGCATCTATATCTAGCAGGAATATCATGAAGTTCCTCAATGTCATTTAGTTTATTATCCAAACCTTAAACCAGTTCAAGGAAGAGAAGTTATCAACCATTTAAGGTCAATTAATATGTATAATAGGCTTGTAAATATACCTTTATCAAGCAGTGGGTTAACCCATGAGAAAGTTAATTTTGATAAATAATTAGCACCCTGCATAGCAGTTCCCAATATTCCTTCATCCACATGTGGAAGCAGTGGGGTATATTCACTCTAAAAGCCAGTTTTATCATAAATTAAATCAATACATCATAAAATACATCTTAAAATAAATTCGAAATAATAGTTTCACTTCTTACATGTGAGTGTTGGGATCCCACAAGGCAAGGAGAATAAAAGGTTGGTCTGGAATCACTTCCAGGTAATAGAGTCAAAAAGTATAATGCATGGCAGCATAAAGTAGCTATACTAAATGCTGGTGGAGCTCCCATAACTATAGTGCTTCTCAGTTCTATGATATTTAATAAAGCAACTGCACCCCACAATAACAATGGCAATAATGG
This sequence comes from Leptidea sinapis, assembly GCF_905404315.1. Taxonomy (NCBI): domain Eukaryota; kingdom Metazoa; phylum Arthropoda; class Insecta; order Lepidoptera; family Pieridae; genus Leptidea; species Leptidea sinapis. The sequence continues at coordinate 1,586,468 of NC_066288.1, read as the reverse complement.
ACCTCTTGAACTTTGTCCCAAGCGATGTTTTAATGCTAATACATATCCAAAGTGCACCAGCCATGTGATGCAGGAAGTCCCTGCGATGAAATAATCAACAGGAAACAACTTTAAATTTGGAGTTGTTAAGTAAGCATATATCTGTACGATGGGTGTAAGAACTAATACAAGAACAATAAAACTCCGTAGTGCAATAGCACGTTCTTGTGTTTTCTCCCGAATGACCCAATCTCTTCTGTATCCTATAAAGTAAGCTGACAGAACAGCTAACATAGAATACATTGGAGTCTGTAGGAGTAATTCTTGAAAACATATTCCGAAATCCTTTGATGTCTCATTCCAAGGGTGAAATCCAGAAGGGCCACATATATCCTCCCAGTTTAATGATATATTTAAATATAGACTCATGATTCATGTGCACAAGCTGTAAGAAGATTAAATTAACATTTTTTGGAAAGAAGGATTTTTTAACTACTTTAATGTTTTTATATACATTGACATTGTAATCAAAAGTCTTAAGATTAAAAGAGGCGGAGATTAATAATCACGCTGGGGACTTCACTTCACTAAAATTAAATTAATAAATATACACAATAATGCCTAGCTAGAAAAATGTAAACAAAAGTTAACTATCAAGTATCAAGGAACTGTGATCGACTTGACAGCAATGTCCAAATAATTTGACGTCATGACGTCTGACAATACCACAAAAATGACACTGACGAACGACACCTGTTAAACATAAAACAAAATTTAGTTTGATTGGCAAACGTCAAACGGCAATTTTATATAGTCTGAAATCAGAAGATACCTACGGTTATTACTCCAAAGAGGATGTAAATACTACGAGGCGGACAAGAGGCGGAACTGCCTAAGGGTATGTTCCGATGTGCACTGCGAGCACTACACAGTGCTACCACTGTAGAAAAATTCGTTCCGTTATGGACTGCCAGAATACTGCCGCAGTACCCTAGGGAAATATATGACGTCATAAATCGCCGCCATATTCTACTGTGAGCGCTGGCGTTTTCGAGGTAAGGTACACGCAGTACTTTGATCACGTGATCAGTCCTACAGCTTAATCCCAAATAATTTTAATTTGACAATATTTCAACAACAGTTTTTTTAAATAAACTAGAAAACTTTAATACACTCATTTGAATGCTGCGTCAAAAAATGCGGCTGACAGTAGGTATACGGGATTGAGTTCCGTTTTAAATAGTATCCAGTATAATTGGCTATAAACCTTTCCACGTCGGAAGGTGCCCGCAGGCACTTGAAATTACAAACACACAGAGTTCGGCAGTGCCCCAAGGCTCTCTTTTACCTCACCCACTTTTCACCCTTATTACCTATACAAGATGGTTTATTTTCCTACGCAATTATGAACGAGTGAAGTCCGATACACATTTTGATCCGACTGTTCAAGGCCACCAATATTAGACGTCATAGCTTTACAGACATAGCATTTTTGTGTTCACTTGTTCCCGGGCGGCGCAGCGAGCGGTCGTTATCAAGACTGCACAAAGATTGTTCTTTGTGGAGATTTTGGTTTTATTTTATAATGAACATACAATGTTCATTACAAAAACATAAAAGGAAATAAATAAAACAAGTAATTAACGTTGAAAATCAACATTTATTTTAAAATATACCTATTTTTACACTTATTGTCCAATGAAAAGTCTGTGTGAAATAAAATAAAAACACAATATGAATAATTTATACATGGTCTTATAGCTTGTTTCAATAGCTTTCAGTGACAGTCACTCAAATTACCTTACTTATAAGCATTTTATAACTACACGTAAAATAATACGCACGGGGAGAACGCTGCGCGAGCGCCGAACGCATGCCGATCTAAGGCGAACATTTAGGGGCGGAGAGCGCCGATGCGGAAAAAGGAACAGTATACTAAATTGACGTCACACTGTACAGTGGTCGCAGTGCATATCGGAACATACCCTAACGGCGCGTACACATAGAACATCCGTTTTACAGGTCCGTTTAAACGTATATGTTATTAGCGTATGTAGTTGTATGAGCGAGTTCATACAGAATACAGTATTCCGGATCCAGTAAAAAATACTGATCCGACAAAATAAGCAGCAATCCGTTTTACAGGTCCGTTTAAACGTATATGTTATTAGCGTATGTAGTTGTATGAGCCAGTTCACACAGTATTCCGGATCCAGTAATACTATACTAATCCGTTTTATCGGATTGAAACCGCACGAGGCTTTGCACGGGGGTGCGCGGGGTGCGATGTGCTACACACAGCCGCCATTTGCCGGTTTCATTCCTAGAGTAGTGCACGTGTCCAGTGCTATCATAATCATGGCAAGCAAGGCGTTTGAAAAATATGTTGAGCAAGAAGTTTTGATAAATTGTGTTGAAAGTAGACCAGTTCTTTGGGACAAAACACTGGAGATTTATAAAGATAAAATTGCAAAAACCGCAGCTTGGCGCGAAATATGCGGTATTCTAAAGGAGGATTTTGAAGCTATGGAACAAAAAGAAAGACAAGAATTTGGTAAGTATTTATTTTATATTGTAATGGAGACATTGTTTTTTATTTTAAATAGCTTCATTCTGCCAAGAAACTGACCCAGATTCGGACACGAAATAGTTTTCGAATTCCGTTCGAACTGAATTTGCAGTTCAACCACCTCGTAGCGTTTCATCATCAGGTAGGCTATTGAAATGAAATGCTTCAGATTCGGATGTGTTGCCATCCTTTAAGCCCTCTTTTTCCCTTATAAAGTTGTGTAGAACGGTACATGCCTTAACTATCCATATAGCTGTTGTTTTGTTGACGTCTAGAGGCCGGTGGAATACTCTCCACTTATTAGCAAGAATACCAAATGCACATTCAACGTATCGTCTAGCTCTGGTCAAACGATAGTTATATATTCGCTTATTTACGTCTAAATGCGTCCCGCTAAATGGCCTCATTAAATTTTCGTGTAAACCGAAACCTTCATCGCCGATTATGACGTAGGGAACTCTCGTTTCTGAGCCTGTTATTAATGGGCAAGGTTCTGGTATTTGTAAACTGCCATCTAGCATCATTTTCCAAAATGTCGACTCCTTGAATATTGATGAATCGCATTCTTTTCCATACGACCCAATACTAACATATAGAAAACGATAGTCAGAGTCTACGATCGCTAATAATATGATGGAAAAAAAGTCTTTGTAATTTAGGTACATTGAGCCACTTTTTGCTGGTTTTCGAAGTCTGATGTGTTTACCGTCCACTGCTCCTAAACAGTGGGGAAAATTTGCTTTTGTGTCGAATCCATTTGATATATGCTCCCATTCACTCACTGTTGTAGGAAGTCGCATAAACTCGTCATTCAAGTTGTTCCATATGCATCGTGTAACTTCCTTAATAATGTTGCTTATAGTTGACACACCGACACGAAAGACGTAATGAAGTTCTTGAAATGTACACCCAGACGCTGCATACCTAAAAAAAATAAATTAATCAATCAATCAAATTAAACTGAACTGAACTAAATTATAAAATTACCTAATTAAAATAAATTGATTTAAACATTAGTAATACTTTTTTGCTTCCCATTATTTACTGACCGATTAGTTCTTGCACTGTCAATTTGACTTATCCACTGACCAATATGGTAATTAATTACTGACAAGTCTATTCTACCTTCTTATTCGCCTTTCACTTACTAAGCTATTGACAACCATCTTATATTATTATTTACTTGCTTCAGGAAAATATGTTATAAAAAAATGGAATTCGACTAGAGATGCCTGGATACGAACATTGAGTGAGAAAAAGAAATTGAAGAAATCTGGAGCTGCTGCCTCAAATACCAAGCCTTACAAATATCACAATCAAATGTTATTTTTGAAAAAAGTTGTCACCCCAGGTGATACACACGAGAACGTCCCTGCTAATGACAACATCACGGAAACAGTAGAAAGTAATAAAGACAACGAAGATGAACCTGATCAGATTACGGAACAAAGTGGTAGTGACAGACAAAAGGAAAGACAAAATTTAGCCCCGCCGCAACGCAAGGCAATCAAAAGAAATGTGAATGAAGTAGACGCCAAAATGATTGAATACATGAATGATCAGTTAAAAAAAAGTAAAAATGAGTTTGAAGATCCCAATTTATCGTTCTTCAAAGGTATTTTGCCGCAACTGGCTTCACTTAATGGCGATCAAATTTTAGAATTTCAGTCTGGAGTGATAAACCTTTTACAAAATATTAAAAGTAGAAGATATGGTCAGTCAAACTACGAGTGGCCTCCATATTCACAAAGTTCTAGCACACCTCACTACCACACCCAAGGTTATTTTAGTAGGCCACATCATCTTGACTCTACACCATCAGTAGAAGGTTCGCCATCAGTAGAATCTACATTCAGCCAGGAGTCAGACTTGCCAGATCTGTCTATGTTTTGAAATAAATCTTCATTTTTGTAAACCTTTTTGTCATTTTAAATTTTAATTGATAATAACAAAAATTAAAGTTCTTACCTTAAAAATATCGCTAGTTTTACTTCAGGGCACAAGCTTTTCCTCCAGTTTGTGTCTTTCTTTTTTAAATCCTTTTCTAATCGTTTAAGAAGGTCATCAAAAGTAGACGTCGTCATTCGGAAATAAGTAAAAAATTTAGATTCGTCTTCTTTCAGCTGACGCACAACAGCACCACGACAAAATCTTTGCCTTAATAGTGGATGTATCCAATAACGCCGGGGCTTCCTCCGCCGCAGACGACGATAGTACCAATACAACACGACAACGTCCATTCTCGTAGAAAGTAGGCGATACACTGAAGAACGAAAGTCCAGTAGCGTCGGATCTGTTAAAATCGGTCCTGTAAATGCTGTGTGAATATTACCTCCAGTAGCGTCGGATCTGTTAAAATCGGTCCTGTAAATGCTGTGTGAATATTACCTCCAGTAACGACGGATCAGTTAAAAAGGATCCTGTAAAACGGATGTTCTATGTGTACGCGCCCTAAGTAAAAATTGAAATTTAGTTTAGTACCTATGAAACGTGCAATCATTTGACATTTGAAGTTTGAAATAGTGTAGTAGGTATGGTTATTGGCGACGAAGTATAGTCTGGCTAAGTTTGAAAGTGAAATGTTGCTTATAATGTAGTGAATTCCAGCTATCTCCGTTTTTTACAAGATTATAGCCGTCATCTGCACGTTTCATACAATCGAGTCAATCGCATATAATCGTAGTCATTGAGAGTTTCGCTAGGTATTGTCAATCAAAACACTCTTGGTTTGTTGATAATAATTTATCTATAAATTGCTTTATTTAATTTGAAATTAATCAATTGAAAGTGTTATAATATTATGGCTTAATCCTCTTAAAACTTATACTTATACAGTTAGATTTAGACGTTCCGTCTAGATCATGTTAGGTCAGTTCTATCTATTTAATCATTACTACCATTAACTAACTGACTTTTCTACTCATTGCCCATTGGTGATATTGTAATTTTCACAATGTTTTCAGAAAGCAATGGAAGCAGCTAACAATATAACAATGGATTTGATTGATGAAGACGACGATAATTTTGATCCAATACATGACATTATTGATTTTTTAGTTAGAAGTGCTAAAATATCATTTAAAAATTCCCATACTAATGAAAAAGATTTGAAAACTGTTGAAAAAGCTTCTTATGCATTTGGAATGTACCAAAAGTCACCATTACAATTTCTACTTCAGTTTGGAAAATATTTCTCTCGAAATCATTTGACTTATTTTGAGTCATCCTTTCATTATAAAGCTGATAAAGAATTTAGGGACTGTGTGGACCACTTAAAAGTTTATCATTCTGAAGAAATTAAAAACAAGAGGGTAAGAAATAGGAGATATAAAGCATTAAAGAAACTACAAGATGAATCTGATTACTTTAGTGAAAAACAAATGATGTTCCGAAATCCTTTACTATATGAACAGTTGATAGGGCAGTATCTTACGGATGATGAAATACAAGAGAGGGATGCAGTTGACAATGACAATTTGACACTACTTACTTTAATTTTGGACACAGTTGACAGAAATGAAATGAGAGAAATTAAAAACAAACAAATACTGGTTGAAGAATCTGTAAACAAATCAAATGATGGTCAACAAACTGTTGGAAGAAGTACAACAAATAAGCATTGGGGAGATTTTGATGTTCCTGATACAATAGAAAGTACACAAGAGAACCGAAAACAAACAATGATTGGTGCAAATGAAAGGAATTTATTAAGAGAAGAGTTTCTCAATGAAATGTATAATAGTTTTATTGATGGCAGGGATTTTGAGTTTGATTACAGCACTATTGACAATAATGAGGATTATGATGATCTTGAACAAATTTCTCAAGATGCTCAGGATAGGTACTTTGACTCTGAGCCAAATGACAGTGAAACACTAGAGCAACATATGGCCTTAGTTCATGAATATGGCACCCAAGCAGATAAACAAGACAATGGTGATGATCCCTTAGATACTTTTATGAATCACATAACAAAAATTAACAATAGGTAAAGGTTAGTGTCTTACAATTGCCAGAAGGGTTGTTTACTCAATACTTGCGAGTATTAGATCTTTTTTGTTGTAGATATTATTGCATATATATATAAGAAAAGTGCACAAATTGTACAAAATTTGCAATATACCTGATTGAGACTGTCAATAAGATATTGTTCTGTAGATTTTCTCTGGCAGTTGTTAATACAACACTACTTAGTTTAAGAAAAAAATTATGTATCTGTAGCTTTGTAGAATACAGACAGAACTCGAACAGTTTACTCAGGTGGTAAGAGCACTAGGACAGAACCAGGAGTTAGCAGGTTTGAGTCCCACATTGTTAATAAATTTTGGTTACAAATTTGTTTAATTATTCCCAGACATTGCAAGAACACTTTGTAAATGTCATGTGGCTGCATCGATTCATAGAGGGGCTTTGACATGGGGTGAAGAACTAATAAGAAACTCCCAGTAATTAGACAGTTTTTTACTGGAAAATATTTTTTTTTCATGATAGTAAGGGTCGAGATGAGCATTACATTCAGCTTATGGTAGTTGATATGCACTGCCCATTATAAATGTTCTCAGTAAGGGTAACTGATAAATATTTCTTTTCTCATTTTAAAATATATGGTGTAAAACTGATTCTGTTGAAAAATTATGTTTATCTATATCCTTTGTTTAATTTTTTTTCTATCACACTACCTAGGATCTTCTGGTATAACTAACATTTAGATGGCTTTCGGTAGTAAAAGAGGAGAGCTGGCAGGTAGTCTACATGTCACATACATCCAAACCCTGTATCACAATGCGCGAAAAGTCCAACCAAATTACCAACTCCGCAGGAAATCTGGATTATCTTTGATTAAACTGGGGATCATAAAAAGAGCACCGCAACTTGAAGACCTGCATTCTAGTGCTCTGGGAAGAGCCACTTATGAATTATTTAGGTCTTATGAAATTTTAGGTCTAGCAGAACCCAGTATCAGCTTGAACTATTTGCCTTGTCCAACACATTGTTGCTCTTATTGTCTATTATCAATTGCTCTGTGAACGGCTGGATCTCTTGGCGTTACGAAAAAAATTTGCTTCATAATATGTGTTTTCTACCGCGGGACGTGTTTCGTTGAGCTGTTTGACATGAGTCCTGCCGCCGAATTCCACCTTTGCACGACACGGTTTAGGATCGAATAGAAACTAGGATACGATTCCCACCCGCTTTCTTTTGCTGCGTTTCCAGGACGGTACGAGGCTTCAAAAAGAGTTCAAAAAACAACCATCAAAAAAGCGTACACTTTCCAAAGGACCGGTTTCTGCTCCTGTTTCCTCTGGTGTTGTAGGAGAATAGGGCGGCGATGATCACTTTACATCAGGTGACCCGTGCGCTCGTTTGTCCTCCTCTTCCATGGAAGTATAATAAAAATTAATTAAATAAATTTACGTCGTTAAACAAAAGGTATGTGTCATAGCAGAACGGGAGACTGCTGCTGCTTAACTAACCTTCCATGGATAGGAGTTTTTTATACGCCATTAACATCTTCCGATCGGGTGCCGCAGCTAGCATTGTAGGCCATAAAGGCGTAATGACTCCATTCAAGAAGCATCTTAAATGATACATCCCACCAATAAGACTCGCTGTACAAATTGCCTTCACTCATCTTACTAGTAAGTTTCAGTTTGGAAGGGCAAATGTATAATATCTTAGGTGCGCCACCTCAAGGTCAATGCAATGCAAAACTCACCAATGGCTTAACTTATTCACGAATATACATTCATGCACTTTATAGAAATCGTCAATGAATTTAATTTCACTTGAAATTGAAAAAAATAATATCAGTTATGACTACTTATTAATTACCGATACCGAATTACCATACACAGGGAGATATAAGATGTGACGTGAGATAGGTGTCATATAACTTATTTTGTTGCTTGTCTAACTTATTTATTGCTTATTTAGACTAAGTATATAGAAAGTTATCAACAACTTTCTCTCTCTGTTATTGTACCTAATCCACTGCTTTTTTTAAACCAAACACTCGACAAATACCATCAAGCAACCACCATATTCACCAGATATGGCTCCAGCCGACTTCTTTCTTTTTCCTAAACTCAAATAACCACTTCGTGACACCCGTTTTCAAACGGTAGAAGACAAAGGAGAATTCGCAGCGAGAACTGAACTCAATTCCGGAAACAGCGTTTAAAAAATGTTTTGATGATTGGATTATTGGTTGGCGTAAGTGTATCGTTTCTGAAGGAGCATACTTTGAAGATGATAAAATAAATTTGGATGAATAACAAACATTTTGTGTATTATTGATCTTTTCTCGGTACTTTCTTAACAGAGATGTATATCAATGGTGAAGATGTACCGATGTTTTATGATGAAGGGGGAGGCCTTTGTCCAGCTGTGGACGTCTTCCGGCTGATGATGAATGATATCAACGGTGAACATCAGCGAAACTTGCAATATACTGGTTTCGGATTTGACGCAAACTCATGGTAGTTTTGATAATGCAAAAAAATGCTATGCGATTATTTTCATGCAGGCAGTCTGACTTCATGTCCTATGGTCTTATTAATGATTTAAAGAAGAATTTTCTAAATCCAACTAACACCATCACTGTTTGATTTCTTTTCATGATTCTTAAACTACGATCTACGCAGACCTGTGTACTTACACACAGATGAGTCTTGACAAGAATGTTGGATCTTTCTCCCAACAAAATATTTTCTTTCCTTTTTACAAACTTGTAAAAGTTTCACAATATGGCCATTTTATCTATATTATGTATTGTGTTCGAATTAATTTAAAAATACTTTCTCATGACGCTCAGGTAACTTCCCAATTTTCATCAAGGGTTCTTTTACTATAATCCGAGACTTATTTCATAAGCCCACACTGAAATTACGTCAACCAATGATGTGTCGTAAAAAAGAAAGTAATGATTGTGTGCTAAGTGATGTAATACCTCCTGCAAGCTTTATGAATTTGTAATTGCTAATCAACTCTATTGCAGACTCTGGCTACCACTACAATATGCTGATCGTCCATGTCAAGCAGGATACCTTTGCAAGGAGTTGAAAATGTGCGTTCACCTATAAACAGGTCGCGAGTTCGATCTTCATAACATTGCAATATTTTCCCGTTTGGCGATTAAAGGTTATGATTTGACCAAGGAATATGTTTGTGAATTTCCCCAGATCTTGAAATATAAATGAAGTTGATCTGACTGGCGAATTATTTGTATAATGGATATGAGATGTGATATGTGATCGTGAACAAACGCAAACGTCAAGCTTCAATGCCAAACTATATTTTTTTATGAAAATAATGGATGAGACCAGCATAACGTTTAGCTGATCGTAGTTGATACACCCTGCCCATTACAATGCAGTGATGTTCTCAGGATTCGTGAAAAACCCCAAAAATTCTGTGTACTTCGGCACTTGAATTACGTTGGTCACCTTGAGACGTATAGACACACTAGCTAAGGCGACCTTCAGACCTAAACACAGTAATGTTTACACATTACTGCTTCACGGCAGAAATAGGCACCGTTGTGGACCCATAATCTAGCCGGCATTCAGTGCAAAGGCGCCACTCACTGGTTAAACTGGTGGTGTGTACAAAATACCATGATTATCGGTATCCCATCACACAGCAGCACCTTGTTTGCAAATCCGGACGTTTGTGAAGCTTGTCCGACCTTTTACGGACGTTGTTGTCGCAACGTGATCCATCCAAAACATTTCGGTTTTTACGTCTCAATAAAGAATCGCAAATGACTACACGATTCATAAGTTTTCATTCAGTGAACTCGTGTGGCACCCAAATATCGAGTTTTTTGTATACCTTCCTTCCTTCAAATAATTAAAAGGTGGTTTTTGGTCAATTCCTAGTTTCAATCCGTTGTTGAACGTTACTTAGTAAAGCCAAATTGTTTTATATAAAAAAAATTATATTCGAGTCGAAAATGCTTCCAGACTTACGATTAATGTATATCCTACTAATATTATAATCCTTCTTCCTTTTAGTATTATGAATGGGGAAGTTTGTAAGAATGATAGATAGATATTTTGTAAAACGATGAAAGTGTAAATCTTGATTTAAAAGAGTGGCAATGAGTTTCTTGCTATTTCTTCTCATTAGCTCAACCCTTTACGAAGTAGCGGTAGATTCAATAAATATTTTTTTTTAATTCATAAGTTTCATTTCCGAGACCTACATGAATAAAGTGATTTTGATTTAATTTGATTAGTACTTTTCTTCATAGCGTCAACGCGGACGACGTCGCGGGCTTCATCTAGTATATTGATATACATATTAATATATTGGTGAAATATTATAACATTTATATATGACTTACTAACAATAGTGTCTATTTGTTCCCGAAATACTAACCTTGCATCCAGAAGTACTCCTAAATCTTTTAACTGCTTGTTTTTTATCAATTTGGTGTTGATTAATTGGGTAAAAAAAATTCTGTGAGAAACTTTTTTTTCGTGAAAGAGAATTCTTATAACAATTTAATTGATTATAATTATTATAGGAAAGGAAATTTGCCCTAAATGATTAGAGCTTTTAATTATTTTTAATAAAATAAAAAAAATGTAAGCATAAGTATTTAGTCAGTATTATAGGTAGATAAACATTCTTTTTTGTTATTTAAAAGAAATAAATATTGTCACACTTTTACACATATTATCTTGCCCCAAACTTGGCATATCCTGTAGGTACGAAGGGTACAAGACAACGATATATTTATTACAATATACTTACTTGAACATACATAAATACTTATAAACATCCATGACTCGGAAACAAACATTCATATTCATCATATTATAAATGCTTGCACCTACCGGGATTCGAAGTCGGGACCTCTAGCTCAGTAGGCAGGATCACTAACCACTGGGCTTTAGGGGTTGACTATTCGGTTGAGTTCTTGTGACATGCTTCGCCATGCTCGCTGATTCGCTTAAATGCCATTTGCTTGTGGCGGCGTCGGGGAGCGGTTCGTTCCCACCCTAAATATGGTCGAGGGAGGCGACGGTTGGTCCATACGTCATTCTCGTGAATGATCGCTACTGGCTCTAACTCTACTTCATATGTCTCAAATTAAAGTTATTTCATATTTACTTATAGTTTCATATATTATATTTTTATAATCTCTATTAAAATTTTAGACATTGTGAGCATTTTATTTATATAAAGTGTGTGTGGAGTGAAGCATATACTGTACTCAATAACTCTTGTGTTTTATTTATTAATTAGCATAATTTATTATTTTTACTAACCGGGCAAAGGCATTGAGTATTTGACATTTGAGTATTTTTGTTGCATCACTTCATTAAAGTGTATATTTTTAATTAAAATAATTTATAAAACGATGAAGCTATAATGTTGATGTTGATTTAAAAGTGAGCAAATGAGTTTTTTGGCACCCCTTTTCATTAAAGCTCAACCTTTTCCGAAATAGTTGTACGTCTAGATAGTCAAAAGAAAAAAATTGAACTTCCTGCCTTCCTACAAATACTTGATCTTTTGTTGTTTATATTTTTAAAATTATATTCAAAATGGCGGTTCTTCACACTTCCACATTCACAGTTAGGTAATGATATTACAAGTCACTTTTCCTTTATTGTAACTGCATCTTTAATTTGTTGTCTAGTACATGTACATAAAGTATGTTGTTTGGAAAATAATTTAATTTAAAATTACAACAACAATCGAAGGTGTGAGAGAATATCTTGAGTAGAAGTGGAAGGGTAGCCTTTGAGTTTTATATTTAATACGAATTTAAATATACATATGATATATTTTACATAAAGATTATATAATGCTATTATAATTCTATATTCTATACTGCCCGTACCATGGCACCTACACCGCGTTCATTGGCATATTTCAACGAGCTCTCGCACAACAATGCTCAATGGGATCCATTTAATGATGATTGATGGGTGGATTTCCTAATATGCAAATATTGGAGTTAAGCATTCAGCAGTTTATCAACTGTAAAGTAGATCCTGTAGATGAAGCCAAAACCTGAGAGTTGAACAAAGCATACAAGATTTTATGACGATACGTCACTCGAACGGTAAGCTCAGTTGGAAGAGCACTCGCACGGAACGCGAGAGGTCGTGGGTTCGAGTCCCACATGGTTGATATTTTTTTTATGGAATAGGAGGACATACGAGCGTACGGGTCACCTGGTGTTAAGTGATCACCACCGCCCACATTCTCTTGCAACACCAGAGGAATCACAAGAGCGTTGTCTTTAAGGAAGGCGTACGTTACGTGTTCGTCCCGGAAACACCGCACAAGGAAGTTCATTCCACAGCTTTGTAGTACGGGGAAGAAAGCTCCTTGAAAACCGCACTGTTAAGGACCGCCCCACATCCAGATAGTGGGGATGATATCCTAACTTGTGGCGTGTCGTGCGAAGGTGGAATACGGCGGCAGGAATCAGGTTAAACAGCTCTACGCAACGCCAAGTGATCCAGCTGTTTACAGAGCACTGGGTCCCCGACAATTCGAGCTGCTCTGCGTTGCACGCGGTCAAATGGATCGAGCTGATACTGGGGTACGCCAGACCAGAGATGACAGCAATACTCCATGTGTGGCCGGACCTGCGCTTTGTAGAGCGCTAGAATGTGGGCCGGCTTGAAGTATTGTCGTGCTCTATTTATGACGCCCAGTTTCTTCGAAGCCAATTTGGCTTTGCTCTCCAGATGGCCGCGGAATTGGCAATCGCTCGAGATCCAGTATTCCGATACTAGGCGAGGCTTTAAGGGAAGTGTTGTCGAAGAGCGGTGATACGACAAATGGGGTTTTTTTTAGTGGCAAACTTGAGTCTTCTGGGGGTTAATTGGACAAGGTTCAATTTACCCCATTCCGCGACCTTCTCGATAGAGGACTCGATAGAAGACATAAGTTTCTCCGAGGTCGACGATTTCCCGAGTGAGACCTGGATGGCCCGTGTATACGGCATCACCAGTGCTGTCGTCTGCATAGCAATGTATATTGGAGGTGTCCAACTTATCATTGATATGCAGAAGAAACAGCCTAGGAGATAGCACACAGCCTTGGGAAACTCCAGCATTCACGGGCTTCGGTTTCGAGCAATATACGTCGACAACGACCTGTATGCTGAGCCCAGTGAGGAAGCTGGAGGTCCACTTCCACAAGCTCTCGGGAAGCCCAAATGATGGAAGTTTTGAGAGGAGCGCCTTGTGCCATACACGATCAAAGGTATATCCAGGCTAACTACCACTCCTTTCTTTAAATAGCCGCTCTATATATAATAGAAGATCATCTGATGACCGTCTAGGTATACCAAGAGCTGGCGGTTGATTATGCTCTCCATCATTTTGGAGAGCAGGGAGGTAATAGCAATAGGCCTGTAGTTTGCCGGATCCGAACTGTCTCCTTTTTTTGGATCGGATGGACAAGGGCTGACTTCCATGAGTCAGGGACTACGCCTTTTGAATAAGAGTGCCGGAATAAACGTGTTAGCACCGGCGTCAACTCAGGGGCACACGTCCTGAGCACGATTGGAGAAATGCCATCCGGCCCGCTCGATTTCCTGACATCCAACGAAAACAGAGCTCGCCTAACAGTTTTCTGTCTGAACTGTACTTCAGGCATAGAGCTCTGACACCGCGGGATGGACGGCGGTGTTTTTCCGTTGTCGTCAAGAGTCGAGTTGGAGGCGAAAAGAGCGCACAGGAGATCGGCTTTCTCTTTTGCCGTATGGGCCAGGGTGTCATTCCTCATGTGCAACGGCGGCAAGGACTGCTGGTTGAAGTTACCAAGAGCAGCTTTCGACAACGACCAGAACTTGCGTGTTCCGGTCGGCTAACTGGAAAGCTGCTCGCCGATTTTGACGACGTGCTTCGACTTCGCACGGGCGATTTGCCGCTTAAAAAATTTGGAGGCACGGTTATATTTCCTGTTAAGAACTTTGCAGTTCGGATCCTTTGTGCCCAGCGCAACCTAAGTTGGATACGCCTGTTTTTTGCAGTCAGATGCTGCTTTAACTGACGCATCGAACCAGGGCTGTGATCTGCCACCAATCGGTACTACAGAGCTTGGTATAAAAATATCCATGCCCTGTAGTATCACATCGGCTACTGCAACGGCGCAGGCACTTGGATCATCCGAAGGGAAACAAACCTTGGCCCAAGGATAGGATGCAAAAAAGGAAGTGTTTTCAAGTTTTATTTGCAGAATAATTAAGAAAAAATTAAAAATATATTTATAAACTAGGTCCTAAAGAATCAATTAGAGGTTTTTTTTAAGAAATAAATATTTTGACTGTTGCATCTCTCATATTCTTGATAATGGCCTACATTTTCAGAAGCACATTAAGGAATTTGCTAGAAACTCTGACAATCATAATGTAAACACGAGGAACAAACATGAACTTGATATGCCTACTACTCGGTTGAGTCGAATATAATATGCTTTTACAATATGATCCCCGAAAATGTACAAAACAAATGTGTTACGAAATTTAAAAGGATTATTAAAAAACGTTTGTGTGGTAAAAAGGTTATTATAACATAATTATAACATAAATGATTCCACAGACTGGGAACCCGCAGGCTCTTTAATTAAAAATGATTATTTTAAGATGTGTTTATTATTATTAAATACATTACCTAATGATCTAATAGATATATATCTGCAAAAGAAAAATTTGAAAGTAAAGCTAAAAAAATACTATCTAGAAGCTAATAACCAGGAATACCTATGATGTATATTTTTAATAATACTACTATAGGTTAAATTAAGTTTTAAGTAATTAAAACAATTATTGTATTGCGAACTTACCGCTCGCACATAAACCTTAGAGATTTTGCGAGTATGTCTCTATTATTATATATTTTAAGATAAATGAATAAATAAATAAAATATGGTATGTTTCCCAAATAAAAGAAAAAATAAGATATTACATTGTAATCCATTTTTTTATTTATATTACATTTTATAAAAACGCCACTCTCTGTGCCTCTCTATTTTGAACGGGTGGCAGTTTCTGGCGTTCAAAATGTGGTTTTGAATAAAAATATTTGAATTTGAATAACACATGAGTAGGTACCTACTAAGAAAAATCGTAGCCTACCTAGGTAGGTAATAATTGGTTCGATGAAATGTTTAACTTTGAAATTAAAAGTTAACCATTAGGTTAAACAAGGTTAACAAGTTAACTGCAACTAAGTTAAAATAGCTGGTACAATAACAATAAAAATGCAGTAAACTTCTACAATGTAGGTAGAAACGTTTTCAAGCCTTTTGAAGAGTTCCTTGCTAATGCCGTAAAATAAAGCTGCTTATGAGTCGATTTACTTAGCAAATTGAATAATTTTTAGTGGTAAAACTAATAAATAGTTATCTATTTGACTCTTCGACAAAATATATTTAATTATCTATATATTGACAATTTGACAATATTTATATCTCTGCCTACACTTTTCACAGAACTGCTTTCTTTACATTTGTAAAGTCTTAATAAAAAAACAATCCCGGTCATTATTCCATACAAACGTTTGCCTTTGCTAGCAAAAATATTTAAAATAAAATCAATATAATCATTATCTGTGTCTAATTTCCATTTTTGTTATTTTTCTTTCTGTAAGTTCTATATTATATAAACGATCACTAAACGGCTTAATGGTTGGTTGCAAATAGCGGATAAGAAAAATAAAGGTTTTGTGTTTTAATGTTTGCTAGCGTTTAAATATATAACATCCTTTATGTCGCTTAAGATCTGGATGGCATTGTGGAGACTTACAATGTAGGTTTGTCGGTATACTAGCAGACAGGTAGGTAATTAGTACAAAACCGATTAGAAACTGTAAGCACTAAGAAATAAGTAGCCACCTTGTCATCTTAACATAATGCCCAGCGGAATTTACATGCAATTGTCTTTAAAATAACGGCACCTGGGATTAATATTTCCGAAAATAGCCGCATTCTTTGTGCCAGTTCGTACCTATAACATCTGCATTCTGCACAATATATTACTGCCTGCATGTAAACTTATTAATGTAGTTCAAGTACGTAACTGGTTAAACCTGCACGGGTGGTGTTACCATATAGCTCGTCCCACGTGCTAGACAATAGTTTGACGTTATTGATGTTGTCGTCACACGCGTTACGAGGCGGTCGGTGGTCATTTGGTCAGACACGCGGTAGACAGCGGACGGAAAACTCGTACTACGAGAGACTCTTGTGGTGGTTACGATACTCGGGCCGACATTCATCAAACATTGACAATATGATTTATGTGAGTACTGTGTATTACTTTTAATTTTTATTTATGGCTTTTAACTCCACCTCACTAATGATATATTATATAAACCATACCATAATAGTAATATTTTAGTATTTTAACTTATGTAGATTTTTTATATTTATTTATTTGTAGATACATATAGGAAAATCAATTTAAATTGTTAATGGATATCAATCCATAAAGTTGGCATAAATTCATTTATTTCTGTTTAATTTTGGTAAGAAAATTAATAGTAATATTACGTAATATGTTAAATACACATCGGTACCTAACTGATCTATTAATATTACCTAAAAAGTATTATGATTATAAAATAATATTACTAGTTACATCAGGGACTAAATACTAATTGAAACATTACTTAATGAAACGAAATGTTATATAGAAATTGCGAGCTAAAACTAGAGTTCATCTAGCAATATCAAACGATAATCGTACATCCATTACGATGTAAATTGATTGTATTTAACAGCACTAATAGGAGATTGAACGGGCGGTAAGGTGAGCCAGCCTGGTAGTGATGTGTTAAATAAGAATCTAGTAGCTAATAGTATATGAGCACAGAACACACAGCACGGCGTGGGTACATCTCTACCTTGTAAGTGCCGGCTGGTCGTCGACACATAAACCATGTGAAAGTGTTCATAATTCTTTCCTTCTGCACCCACACATTCAATCTGGACATATCGGATTATGCTGAAAGCTTTAAGTATTATCTTAACTTTGTGCTTGTTTTCATTTGTTAATGTATCCCTCCATAGCGATATTTATTATAATTATGTGGTGGTATTTCTTCATTGCATTTTATATTTTTTACAATATCATAAGTTTTATTCGTTTCTACCCATTATAGTATTAATAAGTATGTATTATTATAATTTAGAAATATATCAGTGAAAGTCCCGTCAAAATAGCTACAGCCGCTTTGAAGAGTACTCAGAACAGACAGCCAAAACTAATAAAAATGTTAGTATAAGTACCATGTAGAAAATTTTATGCGTTTATAAAAAATAATTTATTTTATGTTACACAAAGACACATAAATTTTTTATCACTGTTATTTTGAAATTAACAAAAATACTCGTTTTTCAGTAGGTACAATTACCGCACATAATATGAGAAAAAATAAAATAAAAAACAATGACAAAAATTATTTCACTAAATTAGATAAAGCATTTAGAAATTCATTCAATTCACAATTTTATTTATTTTCAATTTTCGCCATCGGGATTTTCAGCTTATTCATTCCTTCATGACACAGTTTCATTAATAAGTAGGTATTATAATATTATGACAATAGTTTTGAGCCGAATTCTTATTTTTATATAAGTAATATTTCCGTTATTTTGTAGTAAAAAATTAAAACCGAATGCATATTTACGGTCTCTTAAGTATTCTACATTGCCCAACAATTTTTCGATACTTAAAACTAGTGTGTTTGTATAAAATACATAAAGATTTAAGGATCTAATAATTAACTACAATCCCGAACATATCACATTAACCAATCGAAACTTCCCACTACTTCCAACTACATAGTATGTACCTCTATATATTATCTGTCCAGTCAATTCAATTTCTTTCCATCTTCATTAATTCCACTTCGTCATCTAGTTTTACTGTTTGTCAATCTCACACAAATAACTCCTACTCTATTTGTGCTATATATCAGCTTGGTTAGTCATTATCAGTACATTTATGAAAATTTAATATATGTTCACAAAAATCGTCACCTTTTTGCTCTTAATAGTGATTTTCATTTTTACAACACTAGAAATAAGGGATTGTTGTAACTAATTCTAGTGGGCTTCGTAAGATACATAATAGATTTAAGGATAAATGTATACACTTTTATAATAAAGTCCCAGCCACTGTTCAGGCATTTTCCAGTTATTTTATAGGAATACCAATGACAGTACAATATTGTATATTTTATTAAAAAGAGCGAAAAAAAAGAATGCTGGGAGAGTTTCTTGCGCAGCTTCTTCTCTCTCAGAGTGCCATTTGTTTCCCAAGCAGTAGTCGTATCTAGTTTCTATTATTAGAAATGACATCAAAAAAATTCTAAAGGAATCGATTTTGAGAAAATAAATGCCTTTTATGCCTTCTTATGCCATATATACCTATTACTCAAAACTCATTTCTACCGCATTTATTTAGCTTTCATTATTTTATAAATAATTGAAAATAAATATTTAAAAAATTAAGGTATGCTATGCCTAATGTATGCCTTATAGAGCTCTACCAATTATTATTGGAATTTCATTTAGCCATTGTCCAATCAGTTTCATCCAAATCAGTTGCGGAGTTACGACGTCTAAAGTAACATCCTATCAGGATGCAGAATAACTTTCAGATTTTCAAAACATACAAGTTTCTGTCCGTAGCTTCCCCCGTCTGGAATTAGGGTATTAATGTTCTCGTACTTCTCACAATTTCATGTTTAGTAGAGGTTACGACGTTAAAGTATAATAAATAAACACACGTTTTCATTGTCTAGTTCTAAATTGAGGGGCAGGCCATTCCCTTCCAAAAACTAGTTGATCTTGACATCGCGAACTAACAAAAGGTGATTAAATGTCCAAAGTTAGTAAGTTACAAGTGTACTCAAAAATTGTGATGATCGATACAACTCGATCTGTACTCGTAACACTTGACTAATTTATATTTATTTATTTACCGTTCTCAACTTACTCGAAACAAGTATTTTATATACATAAATAAATTTGTGTAATTAATCCCAGAAATGAGGGTTATCACTTTAAAACATAACAAATTGTTTAGTATTTTATATAATAATAATAATGTTGATACACTATTACACAAAATATCTTGCCCCAAACTAGGCCTAAGCCTTTGCTATGGATACCTAGAAGACCTTATAAAATGTACTTACTTAAACATACATAAATACAAAATTAACATCCTAATTCGGAAACAAATATCCGTATTCATCACATACATATTGCACGTATTGAGCGTGGGAACTCTAGCTCAGCAGGCAGGGTCACTTACCACTGAGCTACTTACATAGATCGTCAAATATGTAATTTCATATATTTAATTATATTGCTTAAGGCGTGAAAAGTTTTTATCAATTCTGAAGCTATCTTAGAAATAAAAATAAAGGTCAAGTGTATTTCCAATATATTCTTCCTATTAAATTTCGCGTTGCCTAAGCCAGGAGCGTTTTATTTTTTGAGCAAAAACAATCACTTACAAAATTGTAATTGTTAACTTAAATGAATAAATGATTTTGTTTTCAGTCAAGCATATAATATATAACTAACAGTTTAAAAATAGTCATATTTCTGAATGACCATGTATTAGACATCAACGAGCGCAAGTCTGACAATCTATAATATCACAAACATCAATATATAATATTATCTAATATATAAAGTTCTCATGTCGCGGTGTTTGTAGTTAAACTCCTTCGAAACGGCTTGACCGATTCTCATGAAATTTTGAGTGCATATTGGATCGAGAATCGGACAACATCTATTTTTCATCCCCCTAAATGTTAAGGGTGGTCCACCCCAATTTTTTTTTTAATTTGTTTGATTATGAGTCAGCATTAAAAAATACATACAAATTCAAATTTTCACCTATCTACGATCAACAGTTACTTTTGTATCGCGATTTTAATATCGGCAATACAACGTTTGCTGAATCAGCTAGTATTATGTAAAACTATTACTGGCGTGTTGATGGTGATACTATGAAATAATGCAACACGAACACCCGTCAGCTGTCTGTTTCCATCGCACCGATGACGTACGGCCTCGAGCGCAGCGAGTTTTTGACATTAGTAATTTAGAGTAACAGTTGTAGTTTTATTATGAGTGTATGTGTGTAAACTAAACAAGACTTCCAAATACTTGTAATTGTACCGATGCTGATGGAATTGTCGAGTGGAGCTCTGGATGATTTGTATTGAACCTCTAGGTAGAGCTGCAATGTATGTCTGGATTTTCTTATTATATTTGACGATAGATTTGATTGTATTAGATATTTCACTATTATCCAATTGAGCCGTTGATTTGGTTAATATTAATACCAATTATTAGTACAAACCTAATCAGTATTATTATAACAAGCAATTATTGGGGCCGACAGATGCTGCCTGGCCAAATAAAATATGTTTATTATGATATTATTAATATATTATTGCTATAGTGACCCTGCCCACTTAGCTAGAGGTGCGAGTCGCGGAAGGTGCATACATTTATATGATGAGTATGGATGTATGTTATCGAGTCATGGATGTTTATATAATATATTTATGTATGTGTTATTAAATAAATCGTTTTCATGCACCCATATGTGTATATGAACAAGTTTCTGCCTAGTTTGGGGAAAGATTATATGTGTAAAAAAGTGTGTCAATATTATTAAAAAAAATATAATACACAAAATTTCCACAAATCTAATATTCCTGTGTTTATTTAAAAGAGAACGCATCAGTGATGACGTACGTAACGATGCACAGCAAGCGTCCTACATACGAATAGAATGTCAAACGCTTAAATCCGGATAGGATTTGAACGGTTGAACATATAAAAATTATCAATATTAATAATGAAAGTAAAAAAAAAGTGTGTGTGTACCCATGTATGCACATTGACACATGAAGTTATACTTTTTTGGCCTAACGAAGTCAAAAATCATTAAAATGATTTATTCCTCGTGCTATTCTACGTTTTTAGAAAGAACAATTTTGGAAAGATGGCTTTGACAATTACTTATTTAATAATGAATACGGCTGTATGGGCTTGAACCCTTTTGCCTGTCCTAATAATGGACGAAGAAACTAAAAAAAAATAACGAATGACGCAAACGTCAGAAAATTTTAGGATCTAACTTCAAGCTGTTACTTTTGTGTTACAGTGATGCGCGCGCATCTTAAAATTTCACTCTCGTCGCTTTTTCATAACCTAAAGAAGTTTAACATCAAAAATCAAACATAAAAAACTGTAAATGAATGTAAAATAGGCAGTATTATTAAAGATGAGATCGGAAAAGCCGCAAGCTACAAGAGTTCACATTGACCTACAGAGATGAGACTCGCGAGTCAGATTGCCCCCGGCGCCACTCGGTCTGGGGCCACCGTCCGGTCTCCACCACGAGCTCAGTACGTTGTTCCCACGCGGCCTCGCCCCGCACTCCTCGACAGTCTCGTGTCGTCTATCAATACGATAATAATAAATAAATTCACTTTACACACTCCGGACTTTCACTGCCGAATATCTACGTGTTTAGAGACGTTTGTGTAATTATTTAAAACACACAAAGACGAGTTCTTACTTCTTGTCATCTAGTCGTGATTGTATATTAATATTATGTAAGGAGTGTTTTATCTTGATTGTATTACAATGATTTAGGCTTAAAGAAAACTTACTTTGCGAGAAGTTTTAATTATTATATCTACCAGTTACCTGCAGGTTGCATTTCGTGGTTTCATTATGATGAATATCGAGTAGATACACGTTCATTGTGCATTCCATTTTAATACATAGTTATTCTGAGACAATGAGAGACAATTTCAGTCAAGTACATACATTACATTTATTGGCCGGATCCTAACCATTGTACTGATCTTTGCCATTTAATTATTCAGCTCTCTCGACAAAGCTGGAACTTGATCAATGAGGCCTTGTTTGACATTTTGATGTGCCGAGGAACACCTCATAATCAACACAAAACGTCTATTTAAAGCACATAATTTGTTGATATGATATGTGGGATTCGAAAACGTTAGCGACTCTCCGACTTTATTAACTTTTTAAACAGCCGATAGCGCAAAATTCTTAAACTGTCTCAGGTAACCGAACACCACAAACATATATTCACCAGCACTGGCGCTGTTTTCACCGTTCATGCACGGCGCAACATACAAGCAATGGTATCAGTTTCATATCAATAGCTCATAGAGGATCGGGTTAACCACAAGAACTAAGAAATGGAAAGTTAGCGTCAAAACAAATGTTTGCATGAGTATTAAGTCGGCACAGATATACTTATAGGTATCTACTTATAATGAACTGTTTCTACAGCTTTAGTTAACCGGCAAAGGCCTATTATTGAAATGGTAAATTTAAAATGTATCATTTAAAAAAAATGATTATTATCCGTAAGCATTAAAAATGGTGCCTATATATGTAATCTGATTTCGTCTTTGAAAAAGGCCGGTGTGTTTCTTGCGCCGGTTGTTTTTAGCTCTGAGGCAAATCATTTTGAACGGTCGATTCACCGATCCGATAGACCGATCTGTTTTGAAGAGCATGTGGATCGAGTGATAAACGTATATTAATATCGAACAACGGATTCAGGACTCGAAACATGCTAACATAGTTTGCATATAATGTTTCCGAGTTTGGATATTTAACTACCTCTTAGCAGTTGTTAGTGATTCCCAAGCTATGGACCCCGGGATTTAATACCGGTAGGTCCAAAGATTTCAAATGCTTGTTACGTGATCGACCAAAATCTCTTAATTACTGCCGAGGAATAAAGGAAAATTATTTGGCTTTAGGCACAGTTGCTTTGATAATAAAATAATTCATCCAGATACCTAATGAAACATGCAATCAAGTTTATCGTGAAATAATTTTCTTTCAAAAGTGTCGTTATTATAGTAAAAAAAATACCACAATTATTGTATTTCACGTGCTTCATAAGAGCTTTATAAATAATTTATAAGCTTTTACTGAAGTTTACAGCGTCGGATCTTTATATAGCTGTTTTAAAAATTACCATTATGAAAGCCAGATAGGCGCATGTTGAGCATAAAAATCTTTTGCTAATAATATAACATTAATTACCGACTGACTCATTCGATGTACAAACTCGTGGCTGAATAAATAGTTGATCCTGACTATTGATTCCAGTATCGGGCGTATTTGACATTTGCTTCAGCGACGCTAAACATATTATATTGTTTTCAAGCAGAAAGCGTAAGAGTGAAATAATTCGAAAGAAGGCAAATTAGATGCAAAATACCATTGATCAATTCCCGTCATGTGCCAAGTTAGTAATTCGTAGCACGCGTTTGCTCCAAGTCGCTTTCACTAGCGCGTACTGCGTGCTGCATGCGCATTGCTGCTGTATCCTTGTCTTCATCAAATATCCAGTCACATCTGAACTGCGTTAGAGAAATTGCTATTGTCCTTAACGTAGGTCCGGTGACGATACCATTTATAATAAGTTCACGTATGCCTTATGAACTCAGGGGTGATATCAATTGCGTGAAAAATAATTTTCCTAATTATCTCTCGTATTATAGATATATATACTAGACAAGTCTTCTGCAAAGGACTCTACCTCTACTCTCTAACCTAACTATTTCTGTTATTCAACTTTTTGGTCCAGATAGATTAAGAGTAATTAGACATTAATATAACTCACCTTTTCTTGTGTCTTTTCTTTTAGTTTCTATAGCGTTCTATTAATTATATTTAATTATATTATTAATATTAACATGTATTTTAAATAATGTTTTTTTTATTTTCCTTATAAATGTTAATCTATCAAATTCTTACAACTTTATTGAGCAGACCGAAAGAGTTGTGATGGTACCTGCTTTTTGGAAACCAATTATCCTTAAGTTCTTCATTATTATATATGACTTATACTTTTGGTTAATAATTAATGCACCTCGAGCCTCAAGAATCCAGTTATTTTAATTAAAGCTGCATGATGCAGCGCCCTGATCATGCAATGCGTGTTATTAGGAGAGCTCGGAACCGAATTAAGGATGAACTGTTCTGAAGGGCCGCCGCTCGTTGACACACATCGCCGGTCATTATACACCGAACCGACCAATATCTACATTTTTCAATAATCAGCGATCGAGGTCAGGCATTTCGCAGTCATACACAAGAAGGATGATTATAACACAAAATTAGCTCGTCTTTCATCCTGCCATGTGCCTCGGTATTTTAACGAGCAACCTGCGTGCCTAAAAAAACAGTTAATAAACCACCTTCGCTCTTATTACTCAAAGCGATAATTCACTTTGTAATTATGAATATATCGTGCTTCGGGAAAATTATCTCGTTGCTTTGTTAAAAGTGCTAAAAGGACCTTAGAGGATCGTGGAATATTGTTCCTAGCCGTATTTTATGTAAATAAGTATACAAGTTAACGGGCTCAACGAACGATCAAACTCGATGTTTTTTTTATAGCGCTGCTGATTTTTTTTTTACCATGTCCAAATTATAGTATGCATAGATGTAATATTTGTTTGCTGTTTTGTGAACGTTCCGTTGTCTCTTAGTTGATTTTACGTTTTCCTCAAAATAACAACATAAACACCCAATTATGACAACAATTTTGCAACTATTCCAGCTCCAACAACAATGATAATACCTATATGCTAGTGGTAGTACAATACCTACTCCATATAATATATAATACCAACTCCATATAATCCAATAGTTTATGTTATAACAAAATGTATATTAGTTTGTGTTATTATATTAACTAAACTAGTAAAATTATATTAACGTCTTCTTGTTTGTCTAGGTAAGGAGCAGCTTTATCTTGATCACACTTCTAGCAATTCTGAAGCCGACAAACTCAGATCCTATTTCACACTCATACAAACATGTATCAAGCATTCCGAGTAAGTTTAGTGAATATTCATCATTATCTCTATTTCACATTTTAACTCTTACTTTTATTTATATAACATAATTTAAACTATATTTAAGAAACATAATCTAAATTTATAAGGCTTTTACCTAGGCTTAAATTGTGACTAATTGTTACCGATAAAACCCAAATTACAAGAATTGCTTTAAAGTTACTTTAACTTATAAGGTGCAAATTATGCTAATATGTTAGTCATTTAAATTGATAACTTTTCTTTCAGATCCACGTGAAAGCCTAAGCGGAATTGCCTCCATCTTTTCACCTCGCATGGACTTTGAACAATGGAAACCGTTAACAGGTCGAGGAGATCCGTTACGGAATGATCCGACCTACGATTATGAACCACCCATGTTAGATAAGGTCCATTATTGGGCAGATGATAGTAGGACTGAAAGCCAAATAATCCCAGAGAAGAAGTCAGAGGTCTTAGTATTAGGAGTATCTTCGCGAAAGCCAAGTATATCTTCGAAACCATCTGTACCACCTAAAAGGCATCTTACATCATCGCCTTCCAAGTATGAAGATTATTCATATAAGTTTAATGGACATTATCCTATGACTATTCTTGTCCCACCACCTCCCCCTCCGTCAGGCTATAAGCCATTGCTATTTATTCAACATGAAAATAAAACTCCTCAATCTACGCCTCCTACACGTATCATAGAAGCTACAATACCACAAAGATTCACAGCTTCTACGCCAGAAATAATAACATCATTTGCTCTTCAGGAAGCTAATTTGATATATCAAGCAACTGATAATAATCAGACTTGGTTTGTGGACTTTAATAAGACTCAGACTTTACCTATAAATACAGTGAGCAGTGATTATGCTGGTTGGGGTCCAACCACGCCGTTCAAAGAAGATCAGACTAAAAACTATTTATACAATATAATTCCTCATAAAGAACAGGATAGCTATTCGTCCAAGAAATATTTCTTTGATATATCGCAATCACAATCGTACCAAGTTTCAACTTCAACTGAATTGCCTATTAAACTTGCTTTCCTACCAACTGCTTTACCAACTTTATCATCTACGACGAGCAATCCTCTTGATACATTTACATTCGAGCAGTCTACTTATGAAACCACAACTGATGCAACAATGATGTACGAAGATACAACAACAGAGATAAAGCCAACAACTAATTATAATGAAGAAAACATTTTAAATTCAACTGTAAAACCTCAAGTCAGTGTTGTTGATATGTTAAGTTCAATGATATCAATGCCTTTAGTCACAGATCCTGAGAGACCCGAAGATTATCTATACGCTCATGCGTCTGAGAATATACAAATATTTAATGATCAAGCAGAAGATGATATGGAAAAATTAAAAGTAATGCAAACAATGCAGCCACCACCATCGTTAGTTCAAGTTGGGACAACTCCTTCCCTTAAAAAACCATATTTTAATTCACATTATCTCAATAGTCTCGCACAGGATGATCAGCCATCACATACACATGATCCTTACTTAAATATGCGTTTTACCACACCTTTGACACCAACCCGAAATTCTATTACCATATCAGAAGATACCAAACCAACTGCTGATGTCACACCAATGTACCTTATCATTCAGGGCCATTCAAAAGTAAAAACTTATGGATCTAAACCAAAACCAGTAAATTCTATCTCCAGTAGCGATATTGCGAAAACATATGAGACAAATGAGGTAAAGCATTTGCATCCAATAAAGGACAAATATAATAAAAAAGCTGAAAATAGAATCAGCAGGTCTAGCAAATCAACAAATTTAACATCCTTGATAGATTCAGGAATCGGTTCAATAGAAATACAGGAAGCTGATATTGGTATTAAATATGACGTAAGCGACGGAAGTGACGTCCCGATAGAAGTTTACAGGAAAGGTATAGTAGAGAGTGCTGAAGAAAATTATTCGTCAGTAAAAAAAGCACACGTAAAGCGTACGAAACGACAAATAGATTTGAGTGACCTTGTCCCATTCGACGAAGATACTTTAGAGGAATATGTGTACAATTTCTTTGAAACACGAAAAAACGACACGGGTCTTACGGGTTTTATCGCTCGAGCAATAACAAGCGAAGTAGCAGACTCAGTTACAAAAGACCTCGAAGCCGAAGATCGTAGTCATAGGAATAGATAAATATTTAGAATAGTAAATTATTATGTTGAGACCAAATCATGAATCATTCTAATAATAATAATGATAATAATATAGGCATATCCCACCGTTATTATACTCCCAGTTGTTGAGGTGATTAAGTTACACTTTCAATACCAGACAGGCTTTAATTGAAACACGATTGTAACAGCCCATGGAGATATTATAAAATGGCGTCAGCCAGTAATAGATACAAGTATTATCGATAATTAATTTATTATGAATGAATAAGGTACGTACCATTACTACTACTACTACTTACAAAAATTCTCCCAATTTGTAATAATCTGTAACTCTAGATGCTTAAATGCTCTTGATGGGAAATAGGATAATTTCTTTTGGACTCAGTTTAAAAATAAACACAGACTAAGTTGTGCTATATTGTATTTCAATATAAAAGCTACTCAATTCATATTTTCCCAGTTTCATAGTCTTTCTAAATAGAGTAATTAATGTATTTATAGCAAAATATTTAATAACAGTACAAGCCGTATTTTGATATAATATAGATAAGATATTTATGTATTAGAAATAAGCGAATAATTTTGTAATAAAACATACCTTTAACATACTCATTTGTTTATTATTAGCCACTCCGAAGTTTATAGAGAATATAATTGATACGAAATAATTGATGTTAACAACTGTACAAAAGTTAAAGTAAATATCAGTAATTATGTAGGCTCGACACAATATATCAACAAAAAAGAGTGGACAGTGCAGCGGACACGGCCCACTAACATACACACTTCTTACAATCCTTTTCGTAGAAATACACTCAGGCAACTTAGATAAAGTGAAAGCTG
The DNA here is from genome assembly GCF_905404315.1 of Leptidea sinapis. NCBI lineage: Eukaryota > Metazoa > Arthropoda > Insecta > Lepidoptera > Pieridae > Leptidea > Leptidea sinapis. The sequence continues at coordinate 1,558,024 of NC_066288.1, read as the reverse complement.
CTTATAAGTCTATAAAGCTAGCGTTTAAAACACGCCACATGTATTGTCACAATCCGTAAATGAAGGGTTAACAATAATTAATAAATAACATAACGGCGCTATTACCGGTTTGTAAAACCATAAACAACAAATATGCATAGAAAAGACTCCTCTTGCTATAACTGGCTTCCACCGTGTTACACCAGTCAGCTTGACAAAGACACACATTGTACTCGCCATCTGCAAGCCTAAGAATAACCTTTCTATCAATTTAGTTACGACAATGCATTAATTGTAGATTTCTGCTTTTCTTTGTAAAGCCGAATAAATCTGCACAAATCCGTCTTTTCTTTTTATTACCTGATATAAGTTCGACCTACAGCTCGCTTTGTGAAAGGTTATAATTGTAATTTATATATTTTATATGTTTTTTTATTAAATGTGCATAAATTTTAAATACAAGATTTATTAGTAATAAAGAATATATTGTTTGTTATAAAATCGAGCAAATATACAAGGATTACAAATTGGTTTGCCCTATTTTAATTTATTTCTAAAACCAATATAGTTGTGTATTACTCGGTATCTAAGCCTGAGATCTATAGAGCGAACTTAGACTTTGCTCAGACTTACTCGCGTAAAACATGACTGAGTGTAAGCTTAGCATAAACTTTTAATTTCGTTTTTATAATCATTTGACAGCTGAAATGCTATCGAGCTAAAGCTAAGACGGCCGAATACAAAAGTTCGCGTTTTATCATAATAATAAAATAATAAATAATCAGGAAAGTTTTACGTAAGTAAAGTCTGAGCAAAGTCTCTCAGCCTAAATCGTGAATCGCCATTTAAATTAACTGTGGAATATACTGCAGTTAAAAAAATATTCTAGCTGACGCGGGTTTATATTTTACACATACAAATAAATACCCTAATGGTAAAAATATGATTTTATTTCTTTTAATTTAATGCCACTTTATCAACAAAAATTAACGATAACTGATAAATTGATAGCTATCTCCAAAAAATTTAATTTACGATACACGACCGCTTAATGCAGGTTCAAATAAGTTAATAATTTTAAAGAGATTTACTTTGTAGGTACTATAACTATCCATAAATGCGGATTTTATCTTAGATGAAATATCAGAAATGGAAATATCTAAGGAAGCTACCGTCGTGAAAATCTTGTCTCGTGTCGATTGTTTTGTTTGACGGGTGATCACTTCTTCCACAATTTCTTTTTTCTTTGTAAAATAACTTAGTATCGACATTAAATGCCCCCTTTCTCTTTCGTACGCCTCAATACAAACACTTCTTCATACGGTCTTTAGCTTTTTTCAACGTAGTTCATGATATGTGAACCCGGGTCTAATAGCTGTACTTATGGCGTATTCAATGCAGTAACAAACCTCTCATGTTTACACGTCATGGCTCTGTTTGGTACTCTCATGGTCCTTGGTGTTTCATCATCTTTGCTCACGTGATAACAACCTCTCTGCACAATCCATGCGTGCTTCGACCGGCTCGCCCAGGAACGAACGAAGCACATGGCATTATCTACATATTATATTATAATATATATATTAAATCATTATTGCGTATAGTGTCTTAAAATAAATGTTAAACACTGCAATTGTGAAATGCAGTTTTCCAGAGAGAATTCTGCCCAGTTCAACAAAGCAGTTAAATGAAGCCTTTTCTTCGTAGTGATAAAGTGCGAAACTTTCAGATTTCCTATGCAGACTAGGCAGTTCCTAGTATGGCATCTGACTCGATAGACCTAAATTCCTATGATTTATGGGCATAGATATTGGAACAAATGAAAACGGTGTGAGAATATACCTCCTGTGCAGTTAACTAATAGGAAACGAGTTTCGTTGAAGACATGGGTTGGATTTACAAAATCTCCGGCGCATTCCCCCAGGTCTTGATTTGTGGTTGAACAGTTGTAGCACATCAAAGAGGATGTTTCTTTGCAAAAAAAGACAAACAGAAAGAAATACTTTGTGGTTTTCATCTACAATTACTATTTTAATGTATATTGCTTTGTTTGTACACGTAATTATTTCGTTCTTAGTTGATAGATAACCGCATGATTTTGATGTTTAAAATAACATTTCAACAACGTTTTATGTCTCTGCTTGTCACAGATAATTTTTGGATAGAAAAATAATTTAATAAGGCCGCAAAGGGAAGAGCATTTATTATTTTGCAAAAGAGTTTTATTGTAGATTTGTTTAATAGAAATCTTCCAATAAATATAAGATCTGATAATTGTAATTCAAAATATGAGAAAGATTAGTGCTTTTTCTACTTTTTTAGGTACTCTACCCGAAGTGTTTAGTTTAGATTTTATCTAAATCTTATTTCTGTATAAACCTAGTTAGCCAGTAGTATGTTAGGTACATACTACTACAATCATTACCTATACTTATTTATATATTTTTTTGGAATAGGTTTTGCAGCAATATATCATAATACGTTACTTTTACACCAAACTGTGGATGAGCACCGTAGTCTGGCCAAAGCCCGAGGGTTTGAAGGAAATAACGTATTTCTTCGGAAAGGGTCTTGACTATATGAATTATAACTATACGTGCCATTATAACACAGCAAACCAAACGATAAACTGAAGAAATTAAGAGCAACAACACACGCGTGTATCAAACTAAATATCATCTTAGCCAACTCGATTTTAGTTGAGGTATTTTTTTTCACGTTATACCACCACAGAATACTAGAGCGCTACTGTTGTTCAATAACTTGCCAACTTGCAAACTTTTGGCCAAGTGTTATAAAAAATAATTATGCTAACTTAGTTACCTATATCGTTATAAAACTACTAAATAATGGCAAAGGAAGCACTTTTCAAATAAAGATAATAAAGACCCAGTACAGACAGTTTTCGTCTTACGACGTAGAAGGAGCCGTTTCCCGGGCGCTGAGCTCACCTGGAGCTGACGCTGGATGTGACAGAATACCAACCATCCGCGTCTATAAACTGCTAAGCAAACGGGCGAAAGTCCGGGGGCAGCCATGATATGTCATGCTATGATAGATGTAAAGATAACATAAATTATGTTAATTACATCACATGTTATATCCAGTATTTTTATACATTCCTAGTCTGTAAAGATACGCCGATCCAGCCAGCACATCACAGAAAGCATGCGAGACATGCTCTGCATCTTTTCTTATAAGACATTTATATAATAATAATAATATTGACACACTTTAACACAGATTATCTTGCCCCAAACTAGGCACAGCCTGTACTATGGGTACAAGACAACGATATATTTAATACAATATACTTACTTAAACATACATAGATACAATATATAAATATCCATGACTCGGAAACAAACATCCATATTCATCATATTAGTCACTAACTATTCGGCTATATGGGTCTTATACTTATAATAATATCAATGGTGTCTTCGGAACATTCCAAATTGCTGTTTGCGTATCGCCGCTACAGTTTGCGTATTACACACAAAATAAAATATTTTGAAAACATTCAGACGCGTGATAATTGCTATTTAATATATTTTAACAGTGTCATCTACTATTTAAGTGTGCTTCAAGACATCTACGCTACACCTACATGAGGGACGTTGTTTTTTTAGGAGGAGGCGTCAGGAGAAACTGAAGAGGACAAATTTGTATATGTGTACCTATGACCTCAAAAACTAAAAACATATTTGTACGTAGTTAGCGAGGATCGAACCGGGGGCACCGTGAAAGTCGATGGTTCCACCTATTGCACCATCGACGCGTTTATTTAAGACAGTGCCGAGGTCCAGAGAGAGGTATTAATTAACTCAGGCAAGTACACTGAGGCATCCGGTCCATAGATATCCAACCGCCACCGGACGTTAGGGTGCACCCGTTAGCTAGGATTGTGCCGCCCAGTCCGAGTTGGAGGACTTCATACTCAACCCTTGAATTACTTCGTACGAGTGTTATCTTCGCGTTTATTTTAACATGCGTATTATTAACGACGTTATGTACCTCCGATATGTTAGTATGAATAAGACCATTACGGACTCGACCACTTGATCGAATTATTTGAAATTTCTGTCAAAGTGTAGTTTGTAAAACCCTGATCAGTGCCGGATTAACCACGTAGCAACAAGAGCAATTACTACTATATACATACTCATCTCATCCTGGGCGTAATTTTTTGATTGGATCTTATGAATATGTAGTATATTGAATTTATTTGATGTCACAAAAACTTGAAACGTTACAACTTTTCCTACTAAGACAATCCACGTCAGACAGTCCATACCAACTATTATTTCTATTATAGATAGAGGGCTTTTGAAAGAATTTGCTGGATGTATTAAGCAGGCGCGGGGCCCGGCGCCTGCTTAATCCGGCACGGACCCTGATTATAACTTTATTTTGAATACTTTTGTCTATCTGTCTTTTTTCCGGTGAAACTTTAGAATTTCTTGGCCAACTTCTATTCTATTCTTTCCACTGGCTTCTGTGGAAGCGACACCACAATTCAGCCAATGTCACGTTTCAGTAGACCACCAAGCAAATTACCTACTTATTGCTATCTGTAGGTATAGGTAGATAATAAAATATAAGAGCGCCGTAGTCTGTACATTAAATATTTAAAAATAACTATTTTATATTCGCTCCGAGGGCAAAAAATAGTTTGACTTTTGTCTGTGCTTACTAATCTCAGAAACTGCTACATCGATTTGGATGATGTGAATATAACAGTCTCGTAGTATTTAAATTTGCAATCGGTTCAGAAACAAAATAGTCAAATTAATTTAAATAGTACTTTAATTATAAATTGGCTTCGGTCGAGTAATCTATACCTATGATAAATCTGTAGAGATTAAATTTCTGTACAAAGAAAAAAAAAGATTAAAACCGAGTCAGGGGGATGTAAGAAGAGAAGTAGAACAGGTCCTAATTTTTTTGGAATTTCTTATTTCTCTGTCTGTTTGTACGGGCTAATCTCTGAAACTATTGAACCGATTTAATTGAATTTTAGCATGATGATACCTTACATCCCCGGTCAACATCTTAGATACTTTTCACCCTGGAAAATTAAAGTGTTCCCGTTCGACAGTTAATAACCTCTACTTACTGAAATAGCGTAGTACACAACAACGTATGCACATTATTTAATAAAATTTGGTATTTTATTGTGGTGCGGTCCGGTGGCAGGCGGTGGGACGGGCTTGCGGGCGAGTGGAGGGGTTATTAATATTAAACGCCCGAAATTCTTATTAATTTGCATTTCCAATGACTATCAATAAATCGCAGGGTGAAACCCTAAAAGAAGCAGGCTTACATTTGGTCATGCCACGTTTTTCCTACGGCCAACTCTACGTGACTTGCTCATACGTTTTAAAAATCGCAAAATCTGCATGTCTATGCTGACTGAAATAAATCGTTTAACATAATTTAGGAGGACAAAGGAATATATTGCAGTAACTACCCATAACTTTTGCATTACTATCAATCATCATACATCCGCCCTATTTATGCTCACAAACTATAGCGTCTACGTATTACCTACTGGTGAACATCATAAAAATTCTTAGTACAAAGTAACATACATTACACAATATAGTAGTTCGAACATTTATATTTGGAGAACGGCTGGACTGATTTTCATGACTTTTAATTTATTGGATTTGCCTCCGTCCCGAATCGCAGAATAATTTAAAATCATTAATCACAATTTTTTACAGGGTACCTAATCTTTTTTTATGGAAAAGGAGGACTAAAGAGCGTACGGACCTGCTGTTAAGTATTCTCAGACGCCAACATTCTCTTGCAACAACAGAGAAATCACAAAAGCATTGCCAGCCTTAATCTCTGGATCTGGACTAAGCCGATTCTGAAAATTCTGTTACCAATTAATTAAAATTTTGCGAGTGTCATATATATATAGGTAGGTACTAAGTATATATTAACGCTATAGAATACTTTTTCATAGTAGTTGTATTTGTAAAATACGTCGAAGAAAAAATCTTACGAACATTAAACATAAATTCTAACACACACACCGTCGAACATTAAAAATAAATTATAACGCTCCAGCTGACCCGGCAAAACAACGTTTGCCGGGTCAGCTAATCTGATATATTTGTCAAGTTATAAGTTTGTCAAACATGGTTGGAAATTAGTTTTTATTATTTCCGAAACAACAGGTCCGATTTTAACTGCTTTCTTATAAGATTTGAATTGTTAAAATAAATCACGGTTCCGTGCAAAAAGTTATATTTATCCTACCTATATTGGAGGGTATGTAACCCATAAAAATGTGAACAAAAGTCAGCACAATTGTCAGATTGACACGTAAGGACATGTAGCTACCTCGCTCATACTCCCAATAGTTTTTAATTAGTACCTACCATAAAAAGGTCAAGCATTATATTGCGTACCTATTTGTATGTTAAAATATATGTACTGTACCTTGTCACATTAACCCTTTCTAAATCCCCCTTGTAACATTATCGCCACACCTAATAAATACCTACTTACCTATTCATAAGAGTGTATCATCAACGCAAGAATTCTGCCGGAGGGTGGCGAAAAACTACAGATTTATAAAATTGTGAATTGAATAAAATTTTCCATTGACTTGCTATTTTTGTGGAGTACCTACTTAATTTTTGAAATATGTTTTCCCCTATTAATGTGTTCTGTACCAAACTGTCTAAAATAACCATGCAAAAGCTTCTGTTTTATTTTGCCAGAACAGATTGTGTATCAAACAATAAACCACTAAATAAAAAACTAAGAAACCCGACTTCGTTTCTGTGTCTTTAGGCGTTTTAAGAAGTTTAGTTCAAACGGGCACTCGACTAATAGGGCTCATTTACCATGAACTACCTAAGTTTATGGTACATGAGCCCATTGTATTTTAATTAACAATATTTTTAAACTAGCTGATCTGGCAAACGTTGTTTTGTCATATAAATTATATATGTAAACCTTCCTTGAGCTTCAACGAATCTATTACAAAAGATTTCATTAAGATCGGTCGAATAGTTTAGGGAGTTATTAGGGAACATACAAAAATACATTCTCTTATATATATATATAGATTGCCTATATGTTATTGTGGTGTGAGGGCCATATTATTGTAAAGTTTCATCAAAATCCATTCAGTAGTTTTTGCGTTACATAAGTTCAAACATACAAACTTTCACATTTATAATATTAGTAGGATACAAGAAAAATTGTATAAGTCGATTTCCAAGTTATACAGAAAAGCAGTCGGCCTTTTCTAAATAACCTTTTTTTAGCTATTTAATAGCTTCACCTGTATGTATGTTCGTTTGTAACCAACTCATTCATCACTTTAACTGGCCACATTTCGTTTTTAGTTTTTTTTTAATCTATTATTTACAGTTTTATTATTGAATGTGTTTAGAGTTTTAGCCAGATAAACTGTTACAGACTTCACCACGTGTTGGTAATCCCAGCTTATGTTGTGTTTTGATTCATAATTTATACCCGGTGCCACTCCCACACTAAATACGGATCTAACGACACCTCTCTAGCTAAGTCAGTTCAGGTCGCACAGTGTGCCAAACATTAATACATGCATACTCGAAAAAACAACTCTCCTGCTGGTGCAGTCGGGTAATGAAGCCAGGCGCAGAGTATGCTTTACTTGTAAATAACTGGTAGGCGACAGATTCTTTAAATGTAAATAATTTGTGGTTTTTATTTCACACAAATAACTTCAAGTCAATAACAAAAATAAAAACAAGAAAATTTTTGTATGCATATATTTGAAGATTTTGTAAATTGATAACTATTCACTATCGGTGAGGTAACAACTTTTAGAAACACATCAGTAATCTAATCTTAAACGCACATCCTATTTCAAAGAGCGCATCCAACAAACGTAAGTCCTACAATTTTGAAACACTAATTATAATTTGCTATGATATTCAATATACAGCCAACTAGCAAATTAGTTTTTTACTATATATACTAACCTACATGTGAAATAGATTACCGAGTACCGCCGTACAACTCACCCTCTAAATACTTAACAGTCAGTAAAGTTCTTTTCAAATCTGAGATCAGCTTATGCTTAGACCCAGAAAACAATATTATTATCACTGTTGAAATTCAAATTAGATTTTATTAGGCTTTACCTACCTCAGTTGCGAATTTAAAAATATATTATAAATTATAATAACAACCAATAACTTTGATATACAAAAGTACAATAATTCTAAAGTGAATATTTCGGAATTTAATAAGTATCAATGTGATTATTACAAAAATCAAGGTACCTACTAGCTAGGAAAATTTTATGTTATCAAGTTATTACTAATTTAAATGCAAAATTTAACTGGAATAAAACCTAACTTTTCATTACGAATACTTTGTTCTCAAAACACCATTCATACAATTACAAGTTACAGCATTTACATGTTTTGTAATGGATACATAGTATAGACATAATATACAATAAACATGTTTTACAATTTTGCATTACTACTTAATTAGCCAATATTTTAACACTGTTGTGTGAAGTGTAACACTTTAAACACTTATATAAATATTGTTTTCAATAAAATTTGTACATTTTCTCCAATATAGTCTATTATATGCTAGAATATGAAGACCATGTTAACAACACACTAATTGCACGGCGGTTATAGGTACAGTTAAATACATATCACAAGAAATTCCAAAGTAGGGTTTAAACCACATATACAACGGAAGGGTACGTTTATTAGTTGCTCATGGGTGATTGAACAATACTAATACAATTAAAAATTTAAATAGTCAATTTTCAAATAATAAATAAACATAAAATGTTGATAACTCCAAACTAAATATTTTTTACCCTACTCTGACATTCATGGCAATGTTCTAAAATTATTCTTGATGCTCATTGTATACTAATCTAGCTCACAGTCCAGTCCAGCCCCCAGCGCTCAGAGACTTTCAGTTGGGCAGCTGCAGCATCCTTCAAACTGAACAAGTGTGTCATTTCTAATTCAGTTTTGGCTAATCTGATTGCCTTCTCAAACAGTTCCAGTGAACGTCTTAAGTTTCCTCTGAAAAGAAAAGATACACATTAACCTTTATGCTACAAATAAATACACTAATTAATTATCTAATCAGCATAATATGTATGGCCCTAATGATTAAAATTCTATAGTGAGATATAATACTCATTCCTTTCACTTAAAACTTGTATTAAGCATCAAGAATAGTTATTAGTAAACATTTATTCTAAAAATAAAACAATTATAAGTAAAAGTCATACTGTACAAATTAATTTGCATCATAATATCTATAGATAATGTGGGTTACACAACACAAGTTATGGGGCACAATTATCACAGGTGTAGTACCTTTTAGGAAGGGGTCTACTGACTTTAAATAATCAAATTGCATATTCACATCTATAATTATATATTTGGTTGTGTTGTAAAATAGCTTCTCCAATTTAAGAGAGCCCTACCCAAGGCTAATATTTTGTCCCTGCTGTTTGAATAGGGTTTATATCAATTATATTTTGCTTTATTATTTAATTAACACAAGCAAACACATTTAAATAAAATTATATCTAAAAGAATTACAAATGTGTGTATCTGATTTTTAACAATATTGTGTATTGTAACTGTGGTATGAGAAAAAACATCCAAAATTTTTAGGCAAAAGAGAATATATTTCTTTAAAGATCCTTGAAATGAAAAAGCATTCAAATTTCAATAGAGAAATTCCTACATACTTTATTCTACAAATAAAAACCCAAAATAAACATACTAAAAGAAAAGAGGACACTGTCAATCTATTCTGCAAAAATGTGCAATCTATAAACTCTATCTACAGCCTATGATGGAAGTCTATGTCTATGATGGAAGCAATGCAAAATGTAGTAATGAAGTAATAATTTAAATTTTCTGCAATTATTTATTATTAAAATTATTGCAATTATTAAAATATTCAGATAGAATAAGATGTGTGTGAAGCCTTTTGGAAAGTATTACACTGAGACACATTCATTAATGATAGTTGGCATTTTTACACATTTTATATTTTGCTGGTATAATATTAATGTACACACTTTATAGTTACATAGACAGAATAATTGCAATATAATAGTATTATATTTATCAAGGTGGGTATAAAAGAGGGTAAAGGATATATTTGCCTAGCAATTTATGAATAAAATCATAAATTGTGTTAAAATTTGTCAATGATTTATTTTTGTGGTATAATTTTTCTCATTGTTTTAATCTTACTTTTTTGTTCATAAATGTTCAGTAATGGAAGTTGGTAAAATAGTTTATGCAATAATTTGGAAGTGTGGTACCTACTTATTGATTTGAGAGTCACTGGCATCAGGTGTGATATTAGCAGCATCAGGTGTGATATTAGCAAATTAAGTTTTTAGAAATGTTATGTTGGGCCATGGCTTAAAAAAGGTTGGGAGACACTGTTCTAACTGAATATTACTAAAATAAATAAGTAAAAATTACTCCATAGCAGTTTAGACAATTATCAGATTAGCAATATAGAATCAAAAATCCTTGTTGTTATACACAAAATAAAACTTTATACACACTGTTAAAGTCAAAAGTGTATTATATGTTTGGATAATTTATTTTAACCGTTTTCATACTTTCATGTTTTTCTTGCTATCTCAACACAACAATAATTCATATTATGTTTAAATTATAATACTTTTATAAGTACCGTCTATTTATATTTCACTATCTCAATTATCAAGAGGCATAACCATAGATAACATGATAAAATGTGTACAAAAGATAACCTTTATCACTTTATTCTGTGCTACAGCTACCATTAAGATTTTTTTACACAACATGTTAATTACCTATAAAATATGAAATCTATGATTAGGTTAAGATGCTATTTTCAGAAATAAAAATAAACATGGAATATAGAATTAAATTTATGAGTGTGGTGGTTCAAATAGTAATGAATGTAAGAAATGACCATACAAATAATTATTTTACACTACAAAATAATGATATTAGTTTTAGTCCTTATCACATTAATTCTATTTGTTGATTTGGACCATCAAATCATTATTAGTGGTCACAGATTGCAGACCAAAGTTATTTAACAAGGACTTTGGGGCACCATGACACACAAAAATGCTATAAAGAAAGCTTACCTCTGAACTTCAATTGTTCCAAGAGTCTCATATGCAAAGTCACATTTGTCATCCATATCAATGGCTTTGTTAATCAACTTGACAGCCTTATCAAAGTCTGTGCTCTTCTGTAATTGAACAAGGCCCTTGTGCACATACAGTGTGGCATTATTTGGGTCCACAGCCAGGGCTGCATCAAACAGAGCCTCAGCCCTGCCCCATTCCTGCTGATCTGATAACACTTGTGCATATAAAATGTATGCATCAGCACATCTGGGGAACAGTTCCAAAGCACGCTCAAAGTCTGCCCTTACTGTAGTTAGAGCTCCAATATTTTTATGTAACTGGGCATGTCTGTAGTCAGCATAACATTTCTGAATGTATGCAATTGAGAAGTTGGGATTTAACTCAACAGCCTTTGCAAATTCTGATGTAGCTTCATCCATTCGTTCCAACAGCAAGTACACCTGCCCCCGGTGATGATAGATATCAGAATTGTCTGGATCTAACTGTGCTGCTGTACTGAAATCTTCTAGACATTTTTCGGTGTTTTCTAGTTGTGTAAAAAGTGAAGCACGTTTGATCAATGCATTGACTCTGATCTTAGTCGGTGCATCACTGGTGATGACATTAGCGAGATCAATATGTGCCTCCTCATGTCTACCTAAGAGCAAATAGAATGTAGCTCTTAAGAGTAATGCTTCATATTTATATTTACCTTCAGCATCTATTTCTTCAGTGCAAGCTTTAACTACAGAGTCATAATCTTGGACTTCAAGAGCTTTTTTGGCATTAGCAAACCCACATGTTTCATTTGCATCAACATTTACCTTAGCAATTGGATCTTCAGAAAATGCAGAGAAGTAAGTTTTGATGAAATGTTTTGATGGCATTACTGGGTCTCGTTTATCAAGAGCTTCTCGTGCATGTTGTCTTCCAAGGGCTTTCAGTATGCGATCGGCATTCACTAGTGAACTTTGAACCTGAAATCTCTCTAAGATACACGCTGAAGTAACATCTTCCAGAGCAAGAACTAGATCACCACTTTTCTCTGCAGCACGGGATCTTCGGAGATACGCTTTAACATACTTTTCATTAAGTTTGAGCGCGAATGTACAATCTTCCTTAACTTGTTCCCACATCTCTCGTTTTTCATAACAAGCAGAACGATTTTGATAAAAGGTAGCTAGATCAACTGCACGTTCTGAAGGGCAAGCCTCTATAGCGTCATTATACAATTCGATAGCTTTATCATACTCCCCTGCATGAAAAGCTCGATTACCGGCCGCCTTTAATTTCATAGCGCGATCGATGGCACTCTCCGCTGCCTTTGCATTGTCTTCGTTATCTAATGAAATTGTTGTCTTCGCTTTAAGTTCAGCTACTTTCTTTTTCTCAGGGTCTTCAAATCTACTTCTCATATAGAGGTAACCTAACCCAATGGCCAGAGGGGCACCAAGTAGTATGGCTAGCTGCCATTTAGGAAATGGTGTACTTCCCGTGGACGCCATTCTCTCAATATTTCACATGTGTAGTTTCAACCATAAAGTTAATCATTTATTTTATAATAATACCTTAAATTTATTAAATGAACTCTTAATTTTATAAAATATATTTTGCAGATCAACCTAACCTTTTTGACGCTTTGACAAAATGTTAATGAGACAGCTGACAAATCACAAATGTCTAATCGTAATTTAATAGAGTATAGAACATAATCACATTTGGGCTTAGAATATTGACACTATAGGCCGGAACGCATTGCAGCGGCGATGCGCTGTGCGTCGCAAGATGGTACCTACCTATCGCACTACAACTGCAGTAAGCGGCAGCTCGCGTCATTTCTATGGCAGTTTGCATCCGAGCAACATTACAAGATGAGCGATAGTGACGAGGATTAGGTCATTACTTATTTATTGTGTGCAGAAAAAGAACCTATTAATGGATGCGAAAAAAATAAATAAGATTACAAGTCAAATAAGTAAACTTTATTCAATTAGGCTTAAACTAAGCGCTTTTGAATCGTCACTATAAATATAAATTTTAAATTACTGAATCTACCATAATGTTTCGGTACAAGTAGAGCTTTTGAAAAGAAAATACAAGAAACGCAACGGCCACTCTTTTCAATCAATGGAGTATTTTACTATGGTTCTAATATACAAAATAAATTAGTTTGTAAGGGTATGCATCCAAAATAAATGAATATAATAAAATTATTAAATTAAACTAATAAAATTATTTTTATTTATTTATTAAAATTAATTAAATTATAAGACAAAATTCTATAAATTTAACAACTAACAGTATAAATGCTTAAGCGACGCGCCGCTTGCTGTGTCGCACTGAGCGTCGCTGCACTGCGCGTCGCGGCGCTGCGCTTCAAAATATTCTCTCGGAGGCAACTATGCCGCGACGCACAGCGACACTCAGTGCAGCGCCGGTCTGGTGCGACATGTTCCATACAAAATGGTTGAAATAATATTTTGACGCTTAGTGCCGCACAGTGCAGCGCAGCGCAGCGCCGCGCTAATGCGTTCCGGCCTTATAAGTAGTCCCCACGTGCCCCTTTTAGATAGCAATAGTTTTGACAGGAGTAGTCTTAGTTGTGGTCATATTATTATTATGACTAAAATTACCCCTCACTCAGCTGATTGGGAATGTAAATATATTAAACATAATATTGAAAATAATGTAATGATAATAATTTATTTATTATAGGACCATAACAAAACAAAAATTATTTCATAAAATCACTTCTTAAACCTCACCTATTAAATATACTACATTCAGAACTCTAATAATGACCAGGAAATATAAAATGGTGTTATTTCTATTCACATGTATTTATTTTCTTTCATAAATCTAAGTTTTTAAAATATTATGTAAAAAAAAAACTATGTATAATGATATTATTAGATAGATACAAAAACAAAATATCATAAACTTGGAGTGCCGCCGGCAGCGGAGTCATGCCCAAGTGCTTAGCTATCGGTGGCAGGGCTGCAGACAGAGGCATCATGTAATTGATCATGCATGTAATTCAGAAAATCATCAGAGCATCTTTGAGCAAACCGCTTAGTGATATTCTTTCGATATATTGATAAGCTAACTGACTTCGCAATAGGACCGCTCTAAGGACTATAGGGCTATCATGGTCGAGTCAACGTCTCGTCGGTCATTTCGCTAGCCAAGTCAAAGAACTTGCTGAACTTGCCCTTCTCAGCTTTCATCATATAGGATAGTGATTTCGACGAGGACAGCCTGGCACCGGGATCGGTTAAGTACCATGCTTATATAGGTGTAGCTGTACCTGCAACCAATAATATCAATTAATACAAATGTCTAATATCTAACTTGTAACGTAAAATACCTTCGTAGCATTATAGATCGTAGAAATATTAATCGTGCATAATAACTGTAATAAGCGTATGCCGAAAGATTCGTTCTGAAAATAACATTTTATTTTATATAACGTAATATTAGCTCTGATAAGAACCATTTCATAATGCTGTACATCAACTCATAGAATCATACAGATCACCAGTAGTCGAAGTACAAGCATCGTCACGTTCTCTCGACGACCGCAGATATACTCACGTGATCAGTCATATGCTCCGCGTTACACAACCGCACAGCAAGGCCGAGCGTACTCGATGGGCGTTTTTTTTTTTTTGAGAGGAGGAAATACTGTTACGTATTTACGCCCCGGAACGGGGCGTAATATGTCGGACTCGAGTGTCCGCGTAAGCGGACGCCCCATACCGACTAAAACCTCCTCTGTGCTGTTAGCAGCCCTGGCTTTCACAGCGAAGTAGGACGTGGGCCGTGGAGGCCGCAAAGACTACGCAACAACAGTCGCGGGGCGTCTCCTAAGGAGACTCGAACCTCAGACCGGCTGTGTGCTTGTGGGAAGGAGGGTAGGGCGTCGATCACTATTCATGCAATTTTAATCAATGAGCGATAGATTAGGTGCTAAATGCTCATTGACATCGAATGATCGAGGTTCGACGCGAGTTTACACAAGCCCGCGCTCGCTGGCCGGCTTACTGCGATAGCATTAGTTTTAGAGCGAGATAGAACACATAATATTATTCTCAATTCTTATTAAATGAAACGTTTTACTATTGGTCAAAATGTAAGCTTTAGTATTGGTGTGTATTTTCTGAACTTGTAAATATTTTTTAAGTAACAATTGTAATTGGTTAACTAGTTTTAAGGATTTTGTATATACATCATGTAACTTTCTAATAAATGCTCTTCCACATATTCCTCACAGTCAAGCAGTTGTTTTATTTAATCGCCAAATTCCAGTTTCTAAAGTGGTGACCCCGAACAAGAACACCGACGGAAGGAAGCAAGGAACCCGAACAAGAACACCGAATCTCTGCCCGGCTACACATTGAAGAACAGCTTCACCAGCTCGCCGAAACGACGAATTTCTGTTCGACGAATCTCTGCTCGAGGAATATCAACCCGACGAAGAAATGGAAGACACAAACCAGGCTCAGCCACTCCCAGCGCCCAGTGCGACAGAAATCTTCACCATTTCACTGTCGATGCGCATACCACCATTTTGGCGGGAAAATCCGCGATTGTGGTATCACAGCTTTGAAGCCGCCACCGATGACCTCAAGAGGAGTCAAGCCCAGCTGACACAGATGGTGCTCGTCCAATTAGAAAAGGCTGACATCGAACAATTCTCCGACATCCTATTTAACAACATCCTATTATACCGAGAGACAAACAATATTCAGCAATCAAGGAACGTCTCATATCGGTGTATGAAGAATCCGACAGCCGCAAGTTCCAGAAGCTACTTGCCAAGATGGAGCTTGGAGACCAAAAGCCTTCCCAGCTACTGCGACGCATGCGTAACCTTGCGAGGGACAAGGTTACCGACTCCACCCTCCGCATGATGTGGAGTATGCTGCTGCCAGCCCACGTCCGCTCCGTGCTCGCCGTCAGCGAGTCATTCAGCGCGAAGTCCACGCTGGAGGAACTGGCGTCGCTTGCTGATACGATGATGGAGCAAATCCAGGAGGTAGCAGCCGTTTCCAGCCAGCCACCAGCCGTCTCCAGCCAGCCACCAGCATCAGGTCCGGAATCATCAACATCAATTCCTAGTAGATCACACGCAATTCCTTATTAACGAGATACGAAAACAATCACTAGAAGTCGCCGAACTCAAGTCAAGGCCATCTCAACACTATCATCGCCACCGATTTCGCTCGTCATCTCGCAATAGAACTTCGTCACAACACCGTTCCCGCACACTCAACAGCTCACCAACACTTTACTGCTATTACCATCGCCGATTTGGTAGTGAAGCACGACGTTGTACTACGCCCTGCAGCTTCAAGAAAGAGCCATCGGGAAACTAGAACGGACGTTAGCTGCGGCGGAATCCGCCGTCCTTCACACATCATACCGCCTTTTTGTCACAGACAAGAAAACAAAGATGTCATTCTTAGTAGATACCGGTGCTAATATATCCGTCCTACCAAGAAAACTAGGCCTGAAAGCAACGCCTCTACCATTTAAATTGTACGCTACAAACAACACAACAATTTCAACTTATGGCGAAAAAACATTAGAATTCGATCTCAACCTCCGTCGACCATACAAGTGGAAGTTTATTGTAGCTGACGTCACGAAACCAATATTAGGTGCCGATTTTCTCAACCACCATAAACTCATCGTAGATTTAAAAAATCGAAGATTAATTGATGCCGTCACAAATCTTAAAATCAACGCGCCAATAATGTCAACGACCTTACCCACAATACGAAGTATCGATATACAGGCCCCGTACCACGCGATACTCGCCGAATTCCCCGGTACCACGAGATTAACTTCGATCCAATTATCGCCAAAAATTAACGTGGAACATTATATTGAAACACAAGGACCTCCATTACATTGCCGTGCTCGTCCCATACCACCTCATCGTTATGAAATAGTGAAGAAAGAATTTGATAACATGATGCAACAAGGACTCTACAGACCGAGTAAAAGTCCATGGTCTTCACCACTCCATATAGTACCTAAGAAGAATGGCGATATACGGGTATACGGTGATTACAGACGATTGAACAGCATAACCAAACCCGATCGTTATCCAGTGCCGAGAGTTAAGGACTTCACCCATCATCTGTCTGGCAAAACAATATTCTCCACAATCGACCTTAACCGCGCTTACCAACAATTGAAGACCAGGGAACAGGACATAGAGAAGACAGCTATCATCACACCAATGGGTTTATTCGAATTTGCTCGCATGTGTCCTGGTCTGAAGAATGCGGGACAAACATTTCAGCGATTTATTCACGAAGTGCTCCGTGGATTAGACTACTTTTTCCCATTCATCGACGATTTGCTCATAGCCTCAGCAAACGAGACTGAGCATCGCGATCACCTAAGAACAGTTCTTAGAAGATTGGAAGAACACGTTATCACTATCAACCCCGCGGAGTGTAACTTAGGCCAAACGGAAGTCAAATTTCTTGGATACATCGTATCAAAAAACGGTATACAGCCACCAGAAGAGAAGATTAAAGCCATTACCGAATATTCAAAACCTAAAACTATAGAAGGTTTAAGACGATTTCTAAGCATGTTAAATTTCTATCGTGACCACATACCGAATGCTGCATCAATACAAGCTCCGCTAAACGGTTACCTACACCATGTCAAGAAACGTGATGAAACAATAATTGAATGGACCGACGAAGCATCACAAGCATTCGAAGAGTGCAAGAATAGCATATCTAAAGCTACCTTACTCGCTCACCCATCACATGATTCCCCTATCGCAATATTGTGCGATGCGTCTGACAATGCAGTAGGTGCCGTCCTACAACAACACATCGAAAATAATTGGCAACCACTCGGTTACTTCTCTAAGAAATTCTCAGAGGCGGAGAAGAAATACTCAGCGTATGACAGAGAACTCTCAGCCGTCTATAAGTTTGTGAAACATTTCCGTAAGATGTTTGAAGGACGTGAATTAATTATACAGACCACAAACCCCTCACATTCACTATGAATAAAACACATACTGAAAACGAAACGCCACGCCGAACGCGCCAATTATTATTCATCAGTGAATTAACAACCGATATTCGACACATCAGTGGAAAAAACAATATTATTGCCGACGCATTAAGTCGGTTTACTTAAAGACATTTATTCTCATAAGATTTAATATAAAATCACTTACATGAGAATTTTACATAAATATACAATATAATATTACTTTAGGTTTCTATGACTAAGCATGCAAAACAAACAAAGTGAACAATTACAAAAAATGAAGGTACATAAAAATTCTCAACAAAAGAACATCAACATATATTATATTTATCCGGAATAAGAAGGACTGGATGTGGCTAACGACTTATAAAGATAACAGTTGAAGTAAACTAAAATAATACTTACGGTTTGAACAATACTACAAATATGAAAACTTAAAACAACTTGAAGCAGTACATGTTTATATGAGTGATTGTGCATTCGAGCATTTTTTTTTAAATCATATTATTTATTTTATTCGTAACAAAGTTAAGATGAAAAAATACTTAGAATGAAGTATAATTACTACCTATATTAAATAGTGTTGTTTATAATAATATGTGATTTAAGTTTTTTTTTAAATAATACCGTACTTTTAATTTCTTTTATAGTATTTGGAAGTTTGTTATTTATAACAGATTTATATCAGATTTATGTGAATTCCCTCGTAAGTTAAGTTCCTTTTACCGTAATTAGTTCTTGGTGGACGTAGCATAAGTCATTACAACTTCTTAAGTTTTTTTCTTGGGAATACTTCTTCTTTTTAAACATTAATTCTGTGTGTATTTCGTTAGTAAATATTTTTCGAATAAGAATACATGTGTAATATTTATATGTTTGTGTTACGTCCATTATTTAAGTTTTTTTATATACTTTGCTCGTTGGTGTCAGAAAATCATATCTAAATAATACTTTTATAAGTTTATTTTGTGCAGTTTGGATTAAATTTATATTAGTTCTGGCAGCTGAACCCCAGATTTCAACCAAATAATCAATATGTGGTTTTACAAGAGAGTTATAAATGATATAACGTAAATTTCGGGGGAGACAACGTGGTATACTACGCAGTGTTCCAGTAAGGGATGTCAGCTTAGACTTTATCCTATCAATGTGAGGTTTCCATGTTAAATGATTGTCTAATTAAAGGCCTAGATATTTTTCACTATCAATAGATAGTTGATAATTTTAATTAATTGGTTATTAATTTTTAATGGTAAATAATTTGGAATATTTTTATTTTGAGCGGCAAATATAACATAATGGGTTTTTGATATGTTTATCGTCAGTAAATTACACTGAAACCACACATTGAGCAGGTTTAGATCATCTTGTGCGTATTGTATGATTGGCTCAATTTTATGACCAAAATAAAAAAGGCTAGTGTCATCTGCATATAGTGATAGGGTTCCTTTGAGCTGCAATTTACTAATGTTATTTATATAAATCGGTATTACTGAAACACCTAACAAAATTGTTTAATATGATTCTTGAAGCTGAATCTGTCCCCAATCAATGGTGTAAGTCGGATATTGTACTGCTATAGAAAAAAGGAAACCCATTAGACATCACCAATTACAGACCAATCAGTTTAATGGCAAGTTTATATAAGCTTTTTGCATCTGTCATTCTCAAACGCATAACACACGAAATTGACATTGCACAACCCAGGGAACAAGCAGGCTTCCGTTCTAGCTTTAGTACGATTGACCATATACATGCATTGGAACAAATAATCGAAAAGTACCAAGAATTTAAAAAACCTCTGTACTTAGGTTTTATCGACTATACCAAAGCATTCGATAGCATAAGCCACAGCTCTATATGGAAGTCACTAAGCAGTTTGAACATCAACGAAAAGTATATTAATATCATAAAACATATTTACAGTAACTGTATAAGTAATGTTCGACTAGAATCGAGAAGTGAAGCAATATGCATTGAAAGAGGAGTGAGACAGGGTGACCCCCTGTCACCTAAGCTATTTATTGCTGTATTAGAAAACATATTCCAAAACATAGACTGGAAAGCCAAACGACTAAAAGTTAACAACAGCTATTTAAATCATCTCAGGTTTGCTGATGATATAGTTATCCTGTCTGAAACATCCAAAGATCTATGCGAAATGCTATGCACACTTGATCATGAAAGCTCAAAAGTTGGATTACAAATGAATGCTACCAAAACCAAAATAATGACAAACAGCAACAAATTACCCATCAGAGTCAAAGAAAACAGTATAGAATATGTTAACAGCTACATCTACCTGGGTAAGCAGGTATCATTTAATAAAACAAATAACGAAGACGAAGTCGAACGCAGAACAAAAAT